>NC_132897.1:28288430-28300930 GCF_030463535.1 Salminus brasiliensis
TTTTTTAAAAAGCATTTGTGTTTCCTTTCTGCTCCTTCTTTCAGGTAAAGCAGCACCTGGGCAGCTTTATTGAAGGAGGAGTCTACCGCACCGAACGGGAGAGGAGAGGAGAGGAGAGGAGAAACACGAAGGAGGAGTTTTACCCTGGCTCGCAACCTTCCCTGCCCTTCTCCAGCAGCCTTGGCCTTCGGTAGGGGTTCATAGGCTCGGGTGCCGGTTGGTATGGCTCGGGTTTCTCTTCATTCACGTACAAATCTTTCGCCTTTTACTAAAGATTTCCGTGGAGGGGAACGTTGACGAGTTTTGCCTATTTTTGGAAGGCTCTGCTTTTAGCAGAGCTGCTCTTTCTCTTGATGTTTGAAAGTCAGATCTGTAGTTGTTGTTGTTGTTGTTGTAGTAGTAGTAGTAGTAGAAGGCTCCTCCTTTTCGCCAAGCTGTGGGGTGGTGGAAGGCTTCTGGTGGCTTGCTAGCGCTAGTACGGGTGGGCGTGGTTAGCGCCGGTTCTTTTGGCGTCACCGTGTGGTAGCTAGCTACTAACGGCAGGGTGGCTTCGCACGGGGCGGCCTGTTCGGGTTATCGCTTCTCGGCCTTTTGGCTAAGATCAAGTGTAGTATCTGTTCTTATCAGTTTAATATCTGATACGTCCTCTATATGAGGACTATATATTAAATTGATTTTTGAACTCGGGAGTCGGAAGAGGAGCTTGCTCCTTCCGCTCCACGCATCGACCTGGTATTGCAGTACCTCCAGGAACGGTGCACCTCTTTCAGGTAGATAAAGGAAAGAAATCTGAAGAAACGTGTTTGCCTGGGTGGGCGTGGTCTTTTTGGTGTGTTTTTGGTTTTCCCTCCGTTTTTGTTCTTTTTTTTTTTTTTTTTTTTTTTTTTTTTTAAAAAGCATTTGTGTTTCCTTTCTGCTCCTTCTTTCAGGTAAAGCAGCACCTGGGCAGCTTTATTGAAGGAGGAGTCTACCGCACCGAACGGGAGAGGAGAGGAGAGGAGAGGAGAAACACGAAGGAGGAGTTTTACCCTGGCTCGCAACCTTCCCTGCCCTTCTCCAGCAGCCTTGGCCTTCGGTAGGGGTTCATAGGCTCGGGTGCCGGTTGGTATGGCTCGGGTTTCTCTTCATTCACGTACAAATCTTTCGCCTTTTACTAAAGATTTCCGTGGAGGGGAACGTTGACGAGTTTTGCCTATTTTTGGAAGGCTCTGCTTTTAGCAGAGCTGCTCTTTCTCTTGATGTTTGAAAGTCAGATCTGTAGTTGTTGTTGTTGTTGTTGTAGTAGTAGTAGTAGTAGAAGGCTCCTCCTTTTCGCCAAGCTGTGGGGTGGTGGAAGGCTTCTGGTGGCTTGCTAGCGCTAGTACGGGTGGGCGTGGTTAGCGCCGGTTCTTTTGGCGTCACCGTGTGGTAGCTAGCTACTAACGGCAGGGTGGCTTCGCACGGGGCGGCCTGTTCGGGTTATCGCTTCTCGGCCTTTTGGCTAAGACAGCGGTCGACTCTTTTGCGTCCCGAGATCCTGGCCTTTGTGACCTTGATCTTTAACGCAGAAGAGGAGATTGTACGGATCCCTGTTCTTGGTGGGTGAGTCTTGGACGGTAGACTCTGTCTTTCTGGTTCTGGGGCTCATTTTCAAGTTTCCAAAGGTAAGTACAATCTTTTTTTTCTCTTTTGCTGGTTTTAGTGGTTTTATCTATTTATTTGTATTTATTGTTTTAAGGGTTTTATCGGCCACCAGGTGCCTCCAAGCATGTCGGCTGTTCGTGCCGGCATGCGGAGGCACCATAGTGTGCGCCTTTTATTTCGAGAGGTAGATGGAAAGCTCCTGGGGATGTCTCGTTTGGACTTCTCCAGGAAGCTTGTCCAGAAAACTCTAAATTTTAAACCGACTGATCTGAACTGCCTGATGACTCTGCCTGGTAACAAGGGTTTTGACGTTAGCTTCTGCTCGGCTTCCCTTTTGAAAGATTTCTGGACTCGGATTGAAACTGTTAAAGACCAGTTCTCCATGTTCAAGGTGGAGAAACTTTCTGACAATTCCCACAAGGTGGTGATTGTCAGAATGTTTAATGAAACCGTGACTGGAGAAGACATTGTGACATGGCTGGCTAGATTCTGCACCGTTAAAAGCCCACCTGTTAAGGTTTTGGACGAGGACGGCATTTGGAACTGCTCGTGGCGAGTTCCCATTAAACAATGGGAAGACCCGAGCAGTTACCTAGGCCTGAGACAAATACCGTCCATGATAGTGTTGGGTGAAAATCGCGGTTACATCTATTATCAAGGGATGCCCAAACTGTGTCGCAAGTGCGGCAAGTTTGGACATCTTGCCGAAGCGTGTCAAGAAATTGTGTGTGGGAAGTGTAGAGAAATTGGGCACACTTTCGAGGAGTGTCCCAATGGCAGACGGTGTAATCTTTGTGGAGAATCTTCCCATCTCTACAGAGATTGCCCCAAATCTTTTGCCAACAAGCTGAAGGCAAGCAAAATGGCCGCCAGGCAGCATGGTGAGGGGGAGAAAGAGAAGGAGAAGAAAATGGAGGAGGAGGGGGCGGTCCCTGGGGTTTTGGCGGGAGATTTGAATCCCCAGCCAGCCCCAGGGATTGGCCAAGAAACAGGGGGCGGAGCTAACGTCCAGACAGAGTCTGAGCAGGAACTGGAGGCCACCCCCTCCAAGCTGGTTCAGGAACAGGTTGGGCAGCAGCAGCAAGAGGAGGAAGAAAGCACTTCCTCCCTGATCACGGTGCCGGAGGTGAGTGTGGCCTCCAGTGGGAGTGGGTCTGACGGCTCGCTCCCCAATGCTCAAGTGGGCAAAAGGCCCGCGGGGTCTCCTCTGCCAGAACTGGCAGAGAAGAAACAGAAGGCAACACAGGATCCAGGCAGCTCCTCCTCGGAAGGTCTGGATCGCCTGTGGCCTGATGAGTCCCCTAATGAGGTGTCTTTTCTTCATTTTCAGTTAAAGACATCCACACCCAGGACTCTACAAGAGCTTCGCTCTGTAGGCCTGGAGGCTGGAGACACCGGCCAACCTCCTAACCCCAGAACAGTGGGGGTAAAAGAGGAGCAGGTGTCACAGGAAATTATGTGATTTTTAAAATGCCTTTTTAATCTTTTATTTATGTAGTCTTTTGTTTTATTTTCATGGTCTTTTAATTATATACCTGTCTTTTAAAACCTACACTGCTCATGGCTCTCACTATTTCAACTATCAATGTTAGGAGTGTGAGAGCCTCCACTAGAGCAGAGAGTGTCTTGTCCCTTTTAAAAGATATAAAGTCAGATGTGTTTTTACTACAAGAGTGTGCTTTACCGTTCCTGAAGACGTACAGAGATTGGGAGCAGCGCTGGGCTGCCGGTCCCTCTCTCTGGAGCGGTTCACACTACAATAGAGCCGACGGTGTTGCTATTTTAATAAAGAACCCTCACATCTTGGTGAAAGGCAGCACTGTGGTGAGGGATGGACGGGCTCTTTTAGTAAATTTGACTTTTTTAGGAAGGGATTTTAACATTCTTAACGTGTATGGTTTTAACAACAAAAATGACAGGTTTAAACTTTTAGAAGACCTGCAGCCCCACATGCTGGGGAGGGTACCTTTAGTAGTGGGAGGGGATTTTAATTGTGTTTTATCAAGAAAGGACAGAAAAAGAGTAGGGGATGATTTTAAATTAGATAAGACATCAGTTTTATTGCAGGGTTTAGTCAAGGATTTTAAATTAGTCGACAGTTTTAGAAAAATGCATCCAGAGGAGGAGGGCTTCACCTGGTTCAGTGGTGACTGCACCCGAGCCTCCCGCATCGACTACATTTTTACAAGAGACTGCCCGCCAACTGATGCAACATTGACCCCCCTCTGTTTTTCAGATCACCTCATGCTATCGTGCACCCTGTCTCTCCCCACCGGTGTGACTGTAGGGGGAGGGCTGTGGAGACTGAACTGCTCCCTGTTACAAGATGAAGAAATAGTTAAGAGCTACAGGGAGCAGTACAGCCTCTGGCAGACCCTCCAAGACTGTTTTGATTCACGGGCACAGTGGTGGGAAATGGCAAAACAAAGGACGAAAACGTTTTTTAAAAAGATAGGAAAAGAAAAAAAGAATAGAGAGAGACGACGCATGATGGGGCTGCAAAAAAGACTACAGAGATATTTTAACCTTTTAAACACAGGCATTGATTTTAGTGACGAAATTAAAGAAGTTAAAAGGGAAATGTCGGTTTTAAATGAAATAAAAAGTAAAGGTACAATTTTAAGAAGTAAAGAAAAAGAAGTGGAGGAAGGCGAAAAATGCACACGGTACTTTTTTAAGAAAATTTTATCCAGGGGGGGAGGGATTACAAAAATAACAAAAGAGGGGAGGGAAGAAGTAAAGACAGAGGGGATTTTAAAAGAAATTGAGTGGTTTTACGAAGATCTTTATAATGAAAAAAGTGTGCAAAATAAAACAATGGAAGAGGTTTTAAATTTTCTAGAAAAACAAATAAAAAGTCAGGATGTTTTAACAAGAAATTTTACAGGAGAGGAAATTTTAAAATGTCTTAAAGGTTTTAAAAAGTGCAAGACTCCGGGAGAGGATGGACTCCCCGTGGAATTTTATTTGACCTTTTGGGACATTTTAGCAACGGACATTCTGACTGTTTTTAATGAATTTGAAAAGTATGACCGACTTCCAGACAGTTTTAGAGTAGGGATAGTCACTTTACTTTTTAAGAAAGGCGACAAGACCGACTTAAAAAATTGGAGACCTATAACCCTTTTAAATTGTGATTGTAAACTTTTTAGTAAACTTTTATCTAGACGGATGTCGACGGTTTTAGAGGACGTGATCCACCCGGATCAAGCCTGCGCCGTGCCAGGAAGGAGGATCACCGACAGCCTAGTGTTGGTCAGAGACGCCATCTGTTTTGCGAGAGACAGAAACATTCGGCTCATAGTTCTAAATTTAGACTTTGAAAAAGCCTTCGATCGGGTCTCGCACCAGTACCTGCTCCAGGTACTGCAAAAAATGGGGTTCCCCGGGAGGTTTTTAAAGTGGGTGGGTCTGCTTTACACAGATATAAGCAGTCGAATTCTGGTAAACGGGCACCTCACAAAGGCGATCAGAGTTCGCTCTGGCGTCCGCCAAGGGTGTTCGTTATCCCCGCTCCTGTACGTTGCGTGCATTGAGCCACTGGCGCAGATCTTGAGAAAGGATAAATGGATCAAAGGACTGGACTTGCCAGGCGGACTGACGGCGACCTGTACTTTGTACATGGACGACGTTACGCTTTTATGTTCCGACGTTTTATCGGTCCAAAGAGCACTGGACTTGACTGACTGGTATGGAAGGGCCTCGGGCGCTAAGCTCAATAGGAGCAAGTCCGAGGCCCAGCTCTTTGGACCCTGGGGAAACATAGGCGCCGACTTGGATTTGGATTTTAAAGATAAAGATATTAAAATTTTAGGTATAAAATTTGACGAAGAGGGTGGCGGACGGGGCAACTGGACTGACGCGCTAGGGAAAGTCAGGCAACGGTTGGGCTTTTGGGGACTTAGACAGCTGACGATGGAGGGCAAGGTTTTAATTATTAAAGTTGTGATTTTACCTTTGCTTTTACTATTGTGTTCTGTTTTTAGTCCCCCGAGGTTTTTTCTTTTAGGTTTGGAGAGAGCTGTGTTTTATTTCCTGTGGGGGTCCAAGTGGGAGAGGCTGAGGAGGGCGGTGGTGAAGAAGAGGAAAGAGAACGGAGGGAAAGGGCTCCCAGACCCCCACCTGTTTTTAGGAAGCAAGTTCGCTGCTTTACACATAAAGTATGCGACGAACCCCTCCAGAGACAACAAGACCGCCGCTATGGCAAAGTTCTGGATGGGGTCGTACTTGCGGAGTTTAAAGATCTTACAACTTGATCTAAGAACACCAGTCTCTTTTAACCAGCCAAAAGAATATGATTTTATTAGAAAGTTTTTAAGAAAATATGATCTAGAAAAAGAGAATTTAACTGTTTTAACTAACGCAAAATCTCTTGTCTCTCTTGTGCAGGACCGGGAAGAGGTGAGCCCAGTTCCCGGCCTCACACTAAGTGAGGCCAAGGCAGTTTGGAGGAACGCAGCCCACCCCGCTCTCCAGAACAAGCACAAAGACCTGTCGTGGATGGCGGCTCATGAGATCCTCCCGGTCAGGGCCGTGATGCACTCCCGGGGAATGGCATCCAACCCCATGTGCCCACGGCCTGGGTGTGGCGAACCAGAGACCGTGAGGCACGTGCTCTGGGAGTGCAGCGTGGCGAGGGACCTGTGGGCCATAACCGGTCCCCTGCAATGCCCGAGCCTGCCAGCAGGGGAGGTCCAGCCGTTAGTTTACCGGCTAGCGGTAAACGGGGTGGGCCAGGGCATAGACAGACTACCAGCCGCAGAGTTCACAGCGCTCTGGCTCACCCTTAACGGCGTGAAGGCCGCCCTATGGACCTCCCGCAACCTGCTGGTGGGGAAACGAGTGACGGTGCCCCTGCACGCTCTATCTGCGCTGGTTACATCATCGCTGCAGGGGACACCGCACGCCGACATTCGGAGGAGGGGGCCGGGGTCACACGCAGGGGGGTCCAGACCACCACGGTCGCTGGCTCCCGTAGATGCACCCGGCAAGACCGCAACCAAGAAAGGAGCAGCGGGCACAGGGGAGGATCTCCGCTGAGCCCTGACACTGAAGAATCGCGACTTCTGGGGAGCGAGGTGGTGCCAGCTTGATAGTGGCTCACCCCGGTCCTGCACAAAGAGACTGTTTTAGTAAAGACTTTTAAACTGAACTGATTTTACTGAATGAATATTTATTTGTTTATTTATTTATTTATTGATTATTTATTGTCATTTATTCCATTGATTTAATTGAACTTGTATAAGCTTTTATTGTAATTGTATTTCACTTTTTAAAGAAAACCTAACTGGGCTTTTACACACACACACACACGAAAGCTTTTATTGAATGTTTTTACTGATTTTTGCTCTTAACTGACTTTTATGTGTAAAAATGATCTTATGTGTGTATTGGTTTTATGAAATTATTTATTAAGATGAAATATGATTGTAAAAAGAAAAGCTTTAAAAATGTTGTAAAATGAATGAAATGGAAATTATTTGAAATTGTGACAATAAAACTTTTTTCGAAAGAAAAAAATCTGTTCTTATCAGTTTAATATCTGATACGTCCTCTATATGAGGACTATATATTAAATTGATTTTTGAACTCGGGAGTCGGAAGAGGAGCTTGCTCCTTCCGCTCCACGCATCGACCTGGTATTGCAGTACCTCCAGGAACGGTGCACCTCTTTCAGGTAGATAAAGGAAAGAAATCTGAAGAAACGTGTTTGCCTGGGTGGGCGTGGTCTTTTTGGTGTGTTTTTGGTTTTCCCTCCGTTTTTGTTCTTTTTTTTTTTTTTTTTTTTTTTTTTTTTAAAAAGCATTTGTGTTTCCTTTCTGCTCCTTCTTTCAGGTAAAGCAGCACCTGGGCAGCTTTATTGAAGGAGGAGTCTACCGCACCGAACGGGAGAGGAGAGGAGAGGAGAGGAGAAACACGAAGGAGGAGTTTTACCCTGGCTCGCAACCTTCCCTGCCCTTCTCCAGCAGCCTTGGCCTTCGGTAGGGGTTCATAGGCTCGGGTGCCGGTTGGTATGGCTCGGGTTTCTCTTCATTCACGTACAAATCTTTCGCCTTTTACTAAAGATTTCCGTGGAGGGGAACGTTGACGAGTTTTGCCTATTTTTGGAAGGCTCTGCTTTTAGCAGAGCTGCTCTTTCTCTTGATGTTTGAAAGTCAGATCTGTAGTTGTTGTTGTTGTTGTTGTAGTAGTAGTAGTAGTAGAAGGCTCCTCCTTTTCGCCAAGCTGTGGGGTGGTGGAAGGCTTCTGGTGGCTTGCTAGCGCTAGTACGGGTGGGCGTGGTTAGCGCCGGTTCTTTTGGCGTCACCGTGTGGTAGCTAGCTACTAACGGCAGGGTGGCTTCGCACGGGGCGGCCTGTTCGGGTTATCGCTTCTCGGCCTTTTGGCTAAGACAGCGGTCGACTCTTTTGCGTTTCATGATCTTGGTCTTTGTGACCCTGGTCTCACCCGCAAGAGAGGAGATTGTACGGATCCCTAGGTTTTTGGTGCTGAGTCTTGGATGGTAGACTCTTTCGGTCTGGCGCTAGGGCTCATTATCAAGGTTCTAAGGTAAGTGCAATCTTTTTTTTCTTCCTTGCTGGTTTTAGTGTTTTTACTTATTTATTTGTATTTATTGTTTTAAGTGTTTTATTGGCCACCAGGTGCCTCCAAGCATGTCGGCTGTTCGTGCCGGCATGCGGAGGCACCATAGCGTGCGCCTTCTTTTTAGAGAAGTTGATGGTAAGCTCCTGGGGATGTCCCGTTTGGACTTCTCCAGGAAGCTAATCCAGAAAACTCTCTCTTTTAAACCGACTGATTTGAACTGCCTCTTGACTCTGCCCGGTAACAAAGGTTTTGATGTTAGCTTCTGCTCGGCTTCTCTGCTAAAAGATTTCTGGACTAGGCTTGAAAATGTTAAGGACCAGTTCTCCATGTTTAAGGTGGAGAAACTTTCTGACAATTCTCACAAGGTGGTGATTGTCAGAATGTTCAATGAAACCGTAACTGGAGAGGACATTGTAACATGGCTGGCGAGATTTTGCACCGTCAAAAGCCCACCTGTTAAGGTATTGGACGAGGACGGCATTTGGAACTGCTCGTGGAGAGTTCCCATTAAACAATGGGAAGACCCGAGCAGTTACCTAGGCCTGAGACAGATACCGTCCATGATAGTGTTGGGTGAAAATCGGGGCTACATATATTACCAAGGGATGCCCAAACTTTGTCGTAAGTGCGGCAAGTTTGGACACCTAGCTGAAGCGTGCCAGGAAATCGTTTGTGGGAAGTGCAGAGAAATTGGGCACACTTTTGAGGAGTGTACCAATGGCAGACGGTGTAATCTTTGTGGAGAATCATCCCATCTCTACAGAGATTGCCCCAAGTCGTTTGCCAACAAGCTTAAAGCAAGCAAAATGGCCGCCAGGCAGCATGGTGAGGGGGAGAAGGAAAAGGAGAAGGAGAAGAAAGGGGAGGAGGAGGGGGCGGTCCCTGAGGTTTTGGCGGGAGATTTGAATCTTCAGCCAGCCCCAGGGATTGGCCAAGATACAGAGGGCGGAGCTAACATCCGGGCGGAGTCAGAGCAGGAACTGGAGGCCACCCCCTCCCAATTAGCACATGAAACGGTTGGGCAGCAACAGCAAGAGGAGGAAGAAAGCACTTCCTCCCTGATCACGGTGCCGGAGGTGAGTGTGGCCTCCAGTGGGAGTGGGTCTGACGGCTCGCTCCCCAATGCTCAAGTGGGCAAAAGGCCCGCGGGGTCTCCTCTGCCAGAACTGGCAGAGAAGAAACAGAAGGCAACACAGGATCCAGGCAGTTCCTCTTCGGAAGGTCTGGATCGTCTGTGGCCTGATGAGTCCCCTAATGAGGTGTCTTTCCTACATTTTCAGTTAAAGACATCCACACCCAGGACTCTACAAGAGCTTCGCTCTGTAGGCCTGGAGGCTGGAGACACCGGCCAACCTCCTAACCCCAGAACAGTGGGGGTAAAAGAGGAGCAGGTGTCACAAGAAATTATGTGATTTTTAAAATGCCTTTTTAATCTTTTATTTGTGTAGTCTTTTTGTTTTATTTTTATGGTTTTTTAATTACATACCTGTCTTTTAAAACCTACACTGCTCATGGCTCTCACTATTTCAACTATCAATGTTAGGAGTGTGAGAGCCTCCACTAGAGCAGAGAGTGTCTTGTCCCTTTTAAAAGATATAAAGTCAGATGTGTTTTTACTCCAGGAGTGTGCTTTACCGTTCCTGAAGACGTACAGAGCTTGGGAGCAGCGCTGGGCTGCCGGTCCCTCTCTCTGGAGCGGTTCACACTACAACAGAGCCGACGGTGTTGCTATTTTAATAAAGAACCCTCACATCTTGGTGAAGGGCAGCACTGTGGTGAGGGATGGACGGGCTCTTTTAGTAAATTTGACTTTTTTAGGAAGGGATTTTAACATTCTTAATGTGTATGGTTTTAATGATAAAAACGACAGGTATAAACTTTTAGAAGACCTGCAGCCCCACATGCTGGGGAGGGTGCCATTAGTAGTGGGAGGGGATTTTAATTGCGTTTTATCAAGAAAAGATAGGAAAAGAGTAGGGGACGATTTTAAATTAGACAAGACGTCAGTTTTATTGCAGGGCTTAGCTAAGGATTTTAAGTTAGTCGACTGTTACAGGAAAATGCATCCAGAGGAGGAGGGCTTCACCTGGTTCAGTGGTGACTGCGCCCGAGCCTCCCGCATCGACTACATTTTTACAAGAGACTGCCTGCCAACTGATGCAACATTGACCCCCCTCTGTTTTTCTGATCACCTCATGCTATCGTGCACCCTGTCTCTCCCCACCGGTGTGACTGTAGGGGGAGGGCTGTGGAGACTGAACTGCTCCCTGTTACAAGATGAAGAAATAGTTAAGAGCTACAGGGAGCAGTACAGTCTCTGGCAGACCCTCCAAGACTGTTTTGACTCACGGGCACGGTGGTGGGAAATGGTTAAACATAGGACAAAGACGTTTTTTAAAAAGATAGGGAAAGAAAAAAAGAATAGAGAGAGACGACGCATGATGGGGCTGCAAAAAAGACTACAGAGATATTTTAACCTTTTACACAGAGGCATGGATTTTAGTGAAGAAATAAAAGAAGTTAAAAGGGAAATGTCAGTTTTAAACGAAATAAAAAGTAAAGGTACAATTTTAAGAAGTAAAGAAAAAGAGGTTGAGGAAGGAGAAAAATGCACACGTTACTTTTTTAAGAAAATTTTATCTAGGGGGGGAGGGATTACAAAAATAATAAAAGAAGGGAGGGAAGAAATAAAGACAGAGGGGATTTTAAAAGAAGTGGAAAGTTTTTATGAAGATCTTTATAATGAGAAAAGTGTGCACACTAAAACTACGGAGGAAGTCTTAAACTTTTTAGAAAAACAAATAAAAAGTCAGGATGTTTTAACAATAAATTTTACAGGTGAGGAAATTTTAAAATGTCTTAAAGGTTTTAAAAAGTGTAAGACTCCGGGAGAGGATGGACTCCCCGTGGAATTTTATTTGACCTTTTGGGATATTTTATCAACGGACATTCTGACTGTTTTTAACGAATTTGAAAAGTATGACCGACTCCCAGACAGTTTTAGATCAGGGATAGTTACCTTACTTTTTAAGAAAGGCGACAAGACTGACCTAAAAAATTGGAGACCTATTACCCTTTTAAATGTGGATTGTAAACTTTTTAGTAAACTTTTATCTAGACGTATGTCGACTGTTTTAGAGGACGTGATCCACCCGGATCAAGCCTGCGCCGTGCCAGGAAGGAGGATCACCGACAGCCTAGTGTTGGTCAGAGACGCCATCTGTTTTGCGAGAGACAGAAACATTCGGCTTATAGTCCTAAATTTAGACTTTGAAAAAGCCTTCGATCGGGTCTCGCACCAGTACCTGCTCCAGGTACTGCAAAAAATGGGTTTCCCCGGGAGGTTTTTAAAGTGGGTGGGTCTGCTTTACACAGACATAAGCAGTCGAATTCTGGTAAACGGGCACCTCACAAAGGCGATCAGAGTTCGCTCTGGCGTCCGCCAAGGGTGTTCGTTATCTCCGCTCCTGTACGTTGCGTGCATTGAGCCACTGGCGCAGATCTTGAGAAAGGATAAATGGATCAAAGGACTGGACTTGCCAGGCGGACTGACGGCGACCTGTACTTTGTATATGGACGACGTCACGCTTTTATGTTCCGACGTTTTATCGGTCCAAAGAGCACTGGACTTGACTGACTGGTATGGAAGGGCCTCGGGCGCTAAGCTCAATAGGAGCAAGTCCGAGGCCCAGCTCTTTGGACCTTGGGGAAACATAGGCGCTGACCTGGATTTGGATTTTAAAGACAAAGATATTAAAATTTTAGGTATTAAATTTGACAAAGAGGGTGGCGGACGGGGCAACTGGACTGACGCGCTAGGGAAAGTCAGGCAACGGTTGGGTTTTTGGGGACTAAGACAGCTGACGATAGAGGGCAAAGTTTTAATAATCAAAGCTGTCATTTTACCTTTGCTTTTACTGTTGTGTTCTGTTTTTAGTCCCCCAAAGTTTTTTCTTTTAGGATTGGAGAGAGCGGTGTTTTATTTCCTGTGGGGGTCCAAGTGGGAGAGGCTGAGGAGGGCGGTGGTAAAGAAAAGGAAAGAGAACGGAGGGAAAGGGCTCCCAGACCCCCACCTGTTTTTAGGAAGCAAGTTCGCTGCTTTACACATAAAGTATGCGACGAACCCCTCCAGAGACAACAAGACCGCCGCTATGGCAAAGTTCTGGATGGGGTCGTACTTGCGAAGCATAAAGATTTTACAACTCGATTTAAGAACACCCGTCTCTTTTAATCTTTCTAAAGAATATGATTTTATTAGAAAGTTTTTAAGAAAATATGATTTAGAAAAAGAG
>NC_132897.1:28305930-28308430 GCF_030463535.1 Salminus brasiliensis
CAGGAACTGGAGGCCACCCCCTCCCAATTAGCACATGAAACGGTTGGGCAGCAACAGCAAGAGGAGGAAGAAAGCACTTCCTCCCTGATCACGGTGCCGGAGGTGAGTGTGGCCTCCAGTGGGAGTGGGTCTGACGGCTCGCTCCCCAATGCTCAAGTGGGCAAAAGGCCCGCGGGGTCTCCTCTGCCAGAACTGGCAGAGAAGAAACAGAAGGCAACACAGGATCCAGGCAGTTCCTCTTCGGAAGGTCTGGATCGTCTGTGGCCTGATGAGTCCCCTAATGAGGTGTCTTTCCTACATTTTCAGTTAAAGACATCCACACCCAGGACTCTACAAGAGCTTCGCTCTGTAGGCCTGGAGGCTGGAGACACCGGCCAACCTCCTAACCCCAGAACAGTGGGGGTAAAAGAGGAGCAGGTGTCACAAGAAATTATGTGATTTTTAAAATGCCTTTTTAATCTTTTATTTGTGTAGTCTTTTTGTTTTATTTTTATGGTTTTTTAATTACATACCTGTCTTTTAAAACCTACACTGCTCATGGCTCTCACTATTTCAACTATCAATGTTAGGAGTGTGAGAGCCTCCACTAGAGCAGAGAGTGTCTTGTCCCTTTTAAAAGATATAAAGTCAGATGTGTTTTTACTCCAGGAGTGTGCTTTACCGTTCCTGAAGACGTACAGAGCTTGGGAGCAGCGCTGGGCTGCCGGTCCCTCTCTCTGGAGCGGTTCACACTACAACAGAGCCGACGGTGTTGCTATTTTAATAAAGAACCCTCACATCTTGGTGAAGGGCAGCACTGTGGTGAGGGATGGACGGGCTCTTTTAGTAAATTTGACTTTTTTAGGAAGGGATTTTAACATTCTTAATGTGTATGGTTTTAATGATAAAAACGACAGGTATAAACTTTTAGAAGACCTGCAGCCCCACATGCTGGGGAGGGTGCCATTAGTAGTGGGAGGGGATTTTAATTGCGTTTTATCAAGAAAAGATAGGAAAAGAGTAGGGGACGATTTTAAATTAGACAAGACGTCAGTTTTATTGCAGGGCTTAGCTAAGGATTTTAAGTTAGTCGACTGTTACAGGAAAATGCATCCAGAGGAGGAGGGCTTCACCTGGTTCAGTGGTGACTGCGCCCGAGCCTCCCGCATCGACTACATTTTTACAAGAGACTGCCTGCCAACTGATGCAACATTGACCCCCCTCTGTTTTTCTGATCACCTCATGCTATCGTGCACCCTGTCTCTCCCCACCGGTGTGACTGTAGGGGGAGGGCTGTGGAGACTGAACTGCTCCCTGTTACAAGATGAAGAAATAGTTAAGAGCTACAGGGAGCAGTACAGTCTCTGGCAGACCCTCCAAGACTGTTTTGACTCACGGGCACGGTGGTGGGAAATGGTTAAACATAGGACAAAGACGTTTTTTAAAAAGATAGGGAAAGAAAAAAAGAATAGAGAGAGACGACGCATGATGGGGCTGCAAAAAAGACTACAGAGATATTTTAACCTTTTACACAGAGGCATGGATTTTAGTGAAGAAATAAAAGAAGTTAAAAGGGAAATGTCAGTTTTAAACGAAATAAAAAGTAAAGGTACAATTTTAAGAAGTAAAGAAAAAGAGGTTGAGGAAGGAGAAAAATGCACACGTTACTTTTTTAAGAAAATTTTATCTAGGGGGGGAGGGATTACAAAAATAATAAAAGAAGGGAGGGAAGAAATAAAGACAGAGGGGATTTTAAAAGAAGTGGAAAGTTTTTATGAAGATCTTTATAATGAGAAAAGTGTGCACACTAAAACTACGGAGGAAGTCTTAAACTTTTTAGAAAAACAAATAAAAAGTCAGGATGTTTTAACAATAAATTTTACAGGTGAGGAAATTTTAAAATGTCTTAAAGGTTTTAAAAAGTGTAAGACTCCGGGAGAGGATGGACTCCCCGTGGAATTTTATTTGACCTTTTGGGATATTTTATCAACGGACATTCTGACTGTTTTTAACGAATTTGAAAAGTATGACCGACTCCCAGACAGTTTTAGATCAGGGATAGTTACCTTACTTTTTAAGAAAGGCGACAAGACTGACCTAAAAAATTGGAGACCTATTACCCTTTTAAATGTGGATTGTAAACTTTTTAGTAAACTTTTATCTAGACGTATGTCGACTGTTTTAGAGGACGTGATCCACCCGGATCAAGCCTGCGCCGTGCCAGGAAGGAGGATCACCGACAGCCTAGTGTTGGTCAGAGACGCCATCTGTTTTGCGAGAGACAGAAACATTCGGCTTATAGTCCTAAATTTAGACTTTGAAAAAGCCTTCGATCGGGTCTCGCACCAGTACCTGCTCCAGGTACTGCAAAAAATGGGTTTCCCCGGGAGGTTTTTAAAGTGGGTGGGTCTGCTTTACACAGACATAAGCAGTCGAATTCTGGTAAACGGGCACCTCACAAAGGCGATCAGAGTTCGCTCTGGCGTCCGCCAAGGGTGTTCGTTATCTCCGCTCCTGTACG
>NC_132897.1:28313430-28318430 GCF_030463535.1 Salminus brasiliensis
CCTGGGCAGCTTTATTGAAGGAGGAGTCTACCGCACCGAACGGGAGAGGAGAGGAGAGGAGAGGAGAGGAGAGGAGAAACACGAAGGAGGAGTTTTACCCTGGCTCGCAACCTTCCCTGCCCTTCTCCAGCAGCCTTGGCCTTCGGTAGGGGTTCATAGGCTCGGGTGCCGGTTGGTATGGCTCGGGTTTCTCTTCATTCACGTACAAATCTTTCGCCTTTTACTAAAGATTTCCGTGGAGGGGAACGTTGACGAGTTTTGCCTATTTTTGGAAGGCTCTGCTTTTAGCAGAGCTGCTCTTTCTCTTGATGTTTGAAAGTCAGATCTGTAGTTGTTGTTGTTGTTGTTGTAGTAGTAGTAGTAGTAGAAGGCTCCTCCTTTTCGCCAAGCTGTGGGGTGGTGGAAGGCTTCTGGTGGCTTGCTAGCGCTAGTACGGGTGGGCGTGGTTAGCGCCGGTTCTTTTGGCGTCACCGTGTGGTAGCTAGCTACTAACGGCAGGGTGGCTTCGCACGGGGCGGCCTGTTCGGGTTATCGCTTCTCGGCCTTTTGGCTAAGATCAAGTGTAGTATCTGTTCTTATCGCTTCTCGGCCTTTTGGCTAAGACAGCGGTCGACTCTCTTGCGTCCGGAGATCTTGGCCCTTGTGACCTTGGTCCTTAACGTGAGAGAGGAGATTGTACGGATCCCTAAGTTTTGGTGTATGGGTCTTGGACAGTAGACTCTCTGTGTCTGGCTCTAGGGCTCATTTATCAACGCGTTTAAAGGTAAGTACAATCTATTTTTCTTCTTTGCTGGTTTTAGTGTTTTTATCTATTTATTTGTATTTATTGTTTTAAGAGTTTTATTGGCCACCAGGTGCCTCCAAGCATGTCGGCTGTTCGTGCCGGCATGCGGAGGCACCATAGCGTGCGCCTTCTTTTTAGAGAAATCGATGGAAAGCTCCTGGGGATGTCTCGGTTAGACTTCTCCAGGAAGCTCATCCAAAAAACTCTAAATTTTAGACCAACGGAACTGAATTGTTTAATGACTCTGCCTGGAAACAAAGGGTTCGACGTTAGCTTCTGCTCGGCTTCCCTGCTTAAAGATTTTTGGACTCGGTTAGAAACTGTTAAAGACCAGTTCTCCATGTTTAAGGTGGAGAAACTTTCTGATAATTCCCACAAGGTGGTAATTGTCAGAATGTTTAATGAAACCGTAACTGGAGAAGACATTGTGACATGGCTGGCGAGATTTTGCACCGTTAAAAGCCCACCTGTTAAGGTATTGGACGAGGACGGCATTTGGAACTGCTCGTGGCGAGTTCCCATTAAACAATGGGAAGACCCGAGCAGTTACCTAGGCCTGAGGCAAATACCGTCCATGATAGTTTTGGGTGAAAATCGGGGCTACATTTATTATCAAGGGATGCCCAAACTCTGCCGCAAGTGCGGCAAGTTTGGGCATCTGGCCGAAGCGTGCCAAGAAATAGTTTGCGGGAAGTGCAGAGAAATTGGGCACACTTTTGAGGAGTGTACCAATGGCAGACGGTGTAATCTTTGTGGAGAATCTACTCATCTCTACAGAGATTGCCCCAAATCCTTTGCCAACAAACTTAAGGCGAGTAAAATGGCCGCCAGGCAGCATGGCCAGGAGGAGAAGGAGAAGGAGAAAGAAGGGGAGGAGGAGGGGGCGGTCCCTGGGGTTTTGGCGGGAGATTTGAATCCCCAGCCAGCCCCAGGGATTGGCCATGAAAAAGAGGGCGGAGTTAACGTCCAGGCAGAGTCAGAGCAGGAACTGGAGGCCACCCCCTCCAAGCAAGTAAAGGAACAGGTTGGGCAGCAGCAGCAAGAGGAGGAAGAAAGCACTTCCTCCCTGATCACGGTGCCGGAGGTGAGTGTGGCCTCCAGTGGGAGTGGGTCTGACGGCTCGCTCCCCAATGCTCAAGGGGGCAAAAGGCCCGCGGGGTCTCCTCTGCCAGAACTGGCAGAGAAGAAACAGAAGGCAACACAGGATCCAGGCAGTTCCTCTTCGGAAGGTCTGGATCGTCTGTGGCCTGATGAGTCCCCCAATGAGGTGTCTTTTCTTCATTTTCAGTTAAAGACATCCACACCCAGGACTCTACAAGAGCTTCGCTCTGTAGGCCTGGAGGCTGGAGACACCAGCCAACCTCCTAACCCCAGAACAGTGGGGGTAAAAGAGGAGCAGGTGTCACAGGAAATTATGTGATTTTTAAAATGCCTTTTTAATCTTTTATTTATGTAGTCTTTTGTTTTATTTTCATGGTCTTTTAATTATATACCTGTCTTTTAAAACCTACACTGCTCATGGCTCTCACTATTTCAACTATCAATGTTAGGAGTGTGAGAGCCTCCACTAGAGCAGAGAGTGTCTTGTCCCTTTTAAAAGATATAAAGTCAGATGTGTTTCTACTACAAGAGTGTGCTTTACCGTTCCTGAAGACATACAGAGATTGGGAGCAGCGCTGGGCTGCCGGTCCCTCTCTCTGGAGCGGTTCACACTACAACAGAGCCGATGGTGTTGCTATTTTAATTAAAAACCCTCACATCTTGGTGAAGGGCAGCACTGTGGTGAGGGATGGACGGGCTCTTTTAGTAAATTTGACTTTTTTAGGAAGGGATTTTAACATTCTTAACGTGTATGGTTTTAACGATAAAAATGATAGGTATAAACTTTTAGAAGACCTGCAGCCCCACATGCTAGGGAGGGTACCTTTAGTAGTGGGAGGGGATTTTAATTGTGTTTTATCAAGAAAGGATAGGAAAAGAGTAGGGGACGATTTTAAATTAGACAAGACATCAGTTTTATTGCAGGGCTTAGTTAAAGATTTTAAATTAGTCGACTGCTTTAAAAAAATGCATCCAGAGGAGGAGGGCTTCACCTGGTTCAGTGGTGACTGCGCCCGAGCCTCCCGCATCGACTACATTTTTACAAGAGACTGCCCGCCAACTGATGCTACATTGACCCCCCTCTGTTTCTCTGATCACCTCCTGCTATCATGCACCCTGTCTCTCCCCACCGGTGTGACTGTAGGGGGAGGGCTGTGGAGACTGAACTGCTCCCTGTTACAAGATGAAGAAATAGTTAAGAGCTACAGGGAGCAGTACAGTCTCTGGCAGACCCTCCAAGACTGTTTTGACTCACGGGCACAGTGGTGGGAAATGGTTAAACAAAGGACGAAGACTTTTTTTAAAAAGATAGGAAGATTAAAAAAGAATAAAGAGAGACGACGCATGATGGGGCTGCAAAAAAGACTACAAAGATATTTTAACCTTTTAAATAAAGGCATTGATTTTAGTGAAGAAATAAAAGAAGTTAAAAGGGAAATGTCGGTTTTAAACGAAATAAAAAGTAAAGGAACAATTTTAAGAAGTAAAGAAAAAGAGGTCGAAGAAGGTGAGAAATGCACACGATACTTTTTTAAGAAAATTTTATCTAGGGGGGGAGGGATCACAAAAATAACAAAAGAGGGGAGGGAAGAAATAAAGACAGAGGGGATTTTAAAAGAAATTGAATGTTTTTACGAAGATCTTTATAATGAAAAAAGTGTGCAAAATAAAACAATGGAAGAGGTTTTAAACTTTTTAGAAAAACAAATAAAGTGTCAGGATGTTTTAACAGGAAATTTTACAGGTGAGGAAACTTTAAAATGTCTTAAAGGTTTTAAAAAGGGTAAGACTCCGGGAGAGGATGGACTCCCCGTCGAATTTTATTTGACCTTTTGGGACATTTTATCAACGGACATCCTGACTGTTTTTAATGAATTTGAAAAGTTTGACCGACTTCCAGACAGTTTTAGAGTAGGGATAGTCACTTTACTTTTTAAGAAAGGTGACAAGACCGACCTAAAAAACTGGAGACCGATTACCCTTTTAAATTTTGATTGTAAACTTTTTAGTAAACTTTTATCCAGACGTATGTCGACTGTTTTAGAGGACGTGATCCACCCGGATCAAGCCTGCGCCGTGCCAGGAAGGAGGATCACCGACAGCCTAGTGTTGGTCAGAGACGCCATCTGTTTTGCGAGAGACAGAAACATTCGGCTCATAGTCCTAAATTTAGACTTTGAAAAAGCCTTCGATCGGGTCTCGCACCAGTACCTGCTCCAGGTACTGCAAAAAATGGGTTTCCCTGGGAGGTTTTTAAAGTGGGTGGGTCTGCTTTACACAGATATAAGCAGCCAAATTCTTGTAAACGGGCACCTCACAAAGGCGATCAGAGTTCGCTCTGGCGTCCGCCAAGGGTGTTCGTTATCCCCGCTCCTGTATGTTGCGTGCATTGAGCCACTGGCGCAGATCTTGAGAAAGGATAAATGGATCAAAGGACTGGACTTGCCAGGCGGACTGACGGCGACCTGTACTTTGTACATGGACGACGTTACGCTTTTATGTTCCGACGTTTTATCGGTCCAAAGAGCACTGGACTTGACTGACTGGTATGGAAGGGCCTCGGGCGCTAAGCTCAATAGGAGCAAGTCCGAGGCCCAGCTCTTTGGACCTTGGGGAAACATAGGCGCCGACTTGGATCTGGATTTTAAAGACAAAGATATAAAAATTTTAGGTATTAAATTTGACAAAGAGGGTGGCGGACGGGGCAACTGGACTGACACGTTAGGGAAAGTCAGGCAACGGTTGGGCTTTTGGGGACTAAGACAGCTGACGATAGAGGGCAAGGTTTTAATTATCAAAGCGGTGATTTTACCCTTGCTTTTACTGTTGTGTTCTGTTTTTAGTCCCCCTAGGTTTTTTCTTTTAGGATTGGAGAGAGCGGTGTTTTATTTCCTGTGGGGGTCCAAGTGGGAGAGGCTGAGGAGGGCGGTGGTGAAGAAGAGGAAGGAGAATGGAGGAAAAGGGCTCCCAGACCCCCACCTGTTTTTAGGAAGCAAGTTCGCTGCTTTACACATAAAGTATGCGACGAACCCCTCCAGAGACAACAAGACCGCCGCTATGGCAAAGTTCTGGATGGGGTCGTACTTGCGAAGCATAAAGATTTTACAACTCGATT
>NC_132897.1:28325930-28330930 GCF_030463535.1 Salminus brasiliensis
TTATCAGTTTAATATCTGATACGTCCTCTATATGAGGACTATATATTAAATTGATTTTTGAACTCGGGAGTCGGAAGAGGAGCTTGCTCCTTCCGCTCCACGCATCGACCTGGTATTGCAGTACCTCCAGGAACGGTGCACCTCTTTCAGGTAGATAAAGGAAAGAAATCTGAAGAAACGTGTTTGCCTGGGTGGGCGTGGTCTTTTTGGTGTGTTTTTGGTTTTCCCTCCGTTTTTGTTCTTTTTTTTTTTTTTTTTTTTTTTTTTTTTTAAAAAGCATTTGTGTTTCCTTTCTGCTCCTTCTTTCAGGTAAAGCAGCACCTGGGCAGCTTTATTGAAGGAGGAGTCTACCGCACCGAACGGGAGAGGAGAGGAGAGGAGAGGAGAAACACGAAGGAGGAGTTTTACCCTGGCTCGCAACCTTCCCTGCCCTTCTCCAGCAGCCTTGGCCTTCGGTAGGGGTTCATAGGCTCGGGTGCCGGTTGGTATGGCTCGGGTTTCTCTTCATTCACGTACAAATCTTTCGCCTTTTACTAAAGATTTCCGTGGAGGGGAACGTTGACGAGTTTTGCCTATTTTTGGAAGGCTCTGCTTTTAGCAGAGCTGCTCTTTCTCTTGATGTTTGAAAGTCAGATCTGTAGTTGTTGTTGTTGTTGTTGTAGTAGTAGTAGTAGTAGAAGGCTCCTCCTTTTCGCCAAGCTGTGGGGTGGTGGAAGGCTTCTGGTGGCTTGCTAGCGCTAGTACGGGTGGGCGTGGTTAGCGCCGGTTCTTTTGGCGTCACCGTGTGGTAGCTAGCTACTAACGGCAGGGTGGCTTCGCACGGGGCGGCCTGTTCGGGTTATCGCTTCTCGGCCTTTTGGCTAAGACAGCGGTCGACTCTTTTGCGTCCCGAGATCCTGGCCTTTGTGACCTTGATCTTTAACGCAGAAGAGGAGATTGTACGGATCCCTGTTCTTGGTGGGTGAGTCTTGGACGGTAGACTCTGTCTTTCTGGTTCTGGGGCTCATTTTCAAGTTTCTAAGGTAAGTACAATCTTTTTTTTCTCTTTTGCTGGTTTTAGTGGTTTTATCTATTTATTTGTATTTATTCTTTTAAGGGTTTTATCGGCCACCAGGTGCCTCCAAGCATGTCGGCTGTTCGTGCCGGCATGCGGAGGCACCATAGTGTGCGCCTTTTATTTCGAGAGATAGATGGAAAGCTCCTGGGGATGTCTCGTTTGGACTTCTCCAGGAAGCTTGTCCAGAAAACTCTCAATTTTAAACCGACTGATCTGAACTGCCTGATGACTCTGCCTGGTAACAAGGGTTTTGACGTTAGCTTCTGCTCGGCTTCCCTTTTGAAAGATTTCTGGACTCGGATTGAAACTGTTAAGGACCAGTTCTCCATGTTCAAGGTGGAGAAACTTTCTGACAATTCCCACAAGGTGGTGATTGTCAGAATGTTTAATGAAACCGTGACTGGAGAAGACATTGTGACATGGCTGGCTAGATTCTGCACCGTTAAAAGCCCACCTGTTAAGGTATTGGACGAGGACGGCATTTGGAACTGCTCGTGGCGAGTTCCCATTAAACAATGGGAAGACCCGAGCAGTTACCTAGGCTTGAGACAAATACCGTCTATGATAGTGTTGGGTGAAAATCGCGGTTACATCTATTATCAAGGGATGCCCAAACTGTGTCGCAAGTGCGGCAAGTTTGGACATCTTGCCGAAGCGTGCCAGGAAATCGTGTGTGGGAAGTGTAGAGAAATTGGGCACACTTTCGAGGAGTGTCCCAATGGCAGACGGTGTAATCTTTGTGGAGAATCTTCCCATCTCTACAGAGATTGCCCCAAATCTTTTGCCAACAAGCTGAAGGCAAGCAAAATGGCCGCCAGGCAGCATGGTGAGGGGGAGAAAGAGAAGGAGAAGAAAATGGAGGAGGAGGGGGCGGTCCCTGGGGTTTTGGCGGGAGATTTGAATCCCCAGCCAGCCCCAGGGATTGGCCAAGAAACAGGGGGCGGAGCTAACGTCCAGACAGAGTCTGAGCAGGAACTGGAGGCCACCCCCTCCAAGCTGGTTCAGGAACAGGTCGTGCAGCAGCAGCAAGAGGAGGAAGAAAGCACTTCCTCCCTGATCACGGTGCCGGAGGTGAGTGTGGCCTCCAGTGGGAGTGGGTCTGACGGCTCGCTCCCCAATGCTCAAGTGGGCAAAAGGCCCGCGGGGTCTCCTCTGCCAGAACTGGCAGAGAAGAAACAGAAGGCAACACAGGATCCAGGCAGTTCCTCCTCGGAAGGTCTGGATCGCCTGTGGCCCGATGAGTCCCCTAATGAGGTGTCTTTTCTTCATTTTCAGTTAAAGACATCCACACCCAGGACTCTACAAGAGCTTCGCTCTGTAGGCCTGGAGGCTGGAGACACCGGCCAACCTCCTAACCCCAGAACAGTGGGGGTAAAAGAGGAGCAGGTGTCACAGGAAATTATGTGATTTTAAAATGCCTTTTTAATCTTTTATTTATGTAGTCTTTTGTTTTATTTTCATGGTCTTTTAATTATATACCTGTCTTTTAAAACCTACACTGCTCATGGCTCTCACTATTTCAACGATCAATGTTAGGAGTGTGAGAGCCTCCACTAGAGCAGAGAGTGTCTTGTCCCTTTTAAAAGATATAAAGTCAGATGTGTTTTTACTACAAGAGTGTGCTTTACCGTTCCTGAAGACATACAGAGCTTGGGAGCAGCGTTGGGCTGCCGGTCCCTCTCTCTGGAGCGGTTCACACTACAATAGAGCCGACGGTGTAGCTATTTTAATAAAGAACCCTCACATCTTGGTGAAGGGCAGCACTGTGGTGAGGGATGGACGGGCTCTTTTAGCAAATTTGACTTTTTTAGGAAGGGATTTTAACATTCTTAACGTGTATGGTTTTAATGATAAAAACGACAGGTATAAACTTTTAGAAGACCTGCAGCCCCACATGCTGGGGAGGGTGCCATTAGTAGTGGGAGGGGATTTTAATTGCGTTTTATCAAGAAAAGATAGAAAACGAGTAGGGGACGATTTCAAATTAGACAAAACGTCAGTTTTATTGCAGGGCTTAGCTAAGGATTTTAAGTTAGTCGACTGTTACAGGAAAATGCATCCAGAGGAGGAGGGCTTCACCTGGTTCAGTGGTGACTGCACCCGAGCCTCCCGCATCGACTACATTTTTACAAGAGACTGCCCGCCAACTGATGCAACATTGACCCCCCTCTGTTTTTCAGATCACCTCATGCTATCGTGCACCCTGTCTCTCCCCACCGGTGTGACTGTAGGGGGAGGGCTGTGGAGACTGAACTGCTCCCTGTTACAAGATGAAGGAATAGTTGAGAGCTACAGGGAGCAGTACAGTCTCTGGCAGACCCTCCAAGACTGTTTCGATTCACGGGCACAGTGGTGGGAAATGGTTAAACACAGGACAAAGATGTTTTTTAAAAAGATAGGAAGATTAAAAAAGAATAGAGAAAGACGACGCATGATGGGGCTGCAAAAAAGACTACAACGATATTTTAACCTTTTAAACAGAGGCATTGATTTTAGTGAAGAAATAAAAGAAGTTAAAAGGGAAATGTCAGTTTTAAATGAAATAAAAAGTAAAGGTACAATTTTAAGAAGTAAAGAAAAAGAGGTTGAAGAAGGAGAAAAATGCACACGCTACTTTTTTAAGAAAATTTTATCTAGGGGGGGAGGGATTACAAAAATAATAAAAGAAGGGAGGGAAGAAATAAAGACAGATGGGATTTTAAAAGAAGTGGAAAGTTTTTATGAAGATCTTTATAATGAGAAAAGTGTGCACACTAAAACTACGGAGGAAGTCTTAAACTTTTTAGAAAAACAAATAAAAAGTCAGGATGTTTTAACAATAAATTTTACAGGTGAGGAAATTTTAAAATGTCTTAAAGGTTTTAAAAAGTGTAAGACTCCGGGAGAGGATGGACTCCCCGTGGAATTTTATTTGACCTTTTGGGACATTTTATCAACGGACATTCTGACTGTTTTTAATGAATTTGAAAAGTATGACCGACTCCCAGACAGTTTTAGATCAGGGATAGTTACCTTACTTTTTAAGAAAGGCGAAAAGACTGACCTAAAAAATTGGAGACCTATTACCCTTTTAAATGTGGATTGTAAACTTTTTAGTAAACTTTTATCTAGACGTATGTCGACTGTTTTAGAGGACGTGATCCACCCGGATCAAGCCTGCGCCGTGCCAGGAAGGAGGATCACCGACAGCCTAGTGTTGGTCAGAGACGCCATCTGTTTTGCGAGAGACAGAAACATTCGGCTTATAGTCCTAAATTTAGACTTTGAAAAAGCCTTCGATCGGGTCTCGCACCAGTACCTGCTCCAGGTACTGCAAAAAATGGGTTTCCCTGGGAGGTTTTTAAAGTGGGTGGGTCTGCTTTACACAGATATAAGCAGCCAAATTCTGGTAAACGGGCACCTCACAAAGGCGATCAGAGTTCGCTCTGGCGTCCGCCAAGGGTGTTCGTTATCTCCGCTCCTGTACGTTGCGTGCATTGAGCCACTGGCGCAGATCTTGAGAAAGGATAAATGGATCAAAGGACTGGACTTGCCAGGCGGACTGACGGCGACCTGTACTTTGTATATGGACGACGTCACGCTTTTATGTTCCGACGTTTTATCGGTCCAAAGAGCACTGGACTTGACTGACTGGTATGGAAGGGCCTCGGGCGCTAAGCTCAATAGGAGCAAGTCCGAGGCCCAGCTCTTTGGACCTTGGGGAAACATAGGCGCTGACCTGGATTTGGATTTTAAAGACAAAGATATTAAAATTTTAGGTATTAAATTTGACGAAGAGGGTGGCGGACGGGGCAACTGGACTGACGCGCTAGGGAAAGTCAGGCAACGGTTGGGTTTTTGGGGACTAAGACAGCTGACGATAGAGGGCAAGGTTTTAATAATCAAAGCTGTCATTTTACCTTTGCTTTTACTGTTGTGTTCTGTTTTTAGTCCCCCAAAGTTT
>NC_132897.1:28343430-28345930 GCF_030463535.1 Salminus brasiliensis
GCAGCACTGTGGTGAGGGATGGACGGGCTCTTTTAGCAAATTTGACTTTTTTAGGAAGGGATTTTAACATTCTTAACGTGTATGGTTTTAATGATAAAAACGACAGGTATAAACTTTTAGAAGACCTGCAGCCCCACATGCTGGGGAGGGTGCCATTAGTAGTGGGAGGGGATTTTAATTGCGTTTTATCAAGAAAAGATAGGAAAAGAGTAGGGGACGATTTTAAATTAGACAAGACGTCAGTTTTATTGCAGGGCTTAGCTAAGGATTTTAAGTTAGTCGACTGTTACAGGAAAATGCATCCAGAGGAGGAGGGCTTCACCTGGTTCAGTGGTGACTGCGCCCGAGCCTCCCGCATCGACTACATTTTTACAAGAGACTGCCTGCCAACTGATGCAACATTGACCCCCCTCTGTTTTTCTGATCACCTCATGCTATCGTGCACCCTGTCTCTCCCCACCGGTGTGACTGTAGGGGGAGGGCTGTGGAGACTGAACTGCTCCCTGTTACAAGATGAAGAAATAGTTAAGAGCTACAGGGAGCAGTACAGTCTCTGGCAGACCCTCCAAGACTGTTTTGACTCACGGGCACGGTGGTGGGAAATGGTTAAACATAGGACAAAGACGTTTTTTAAAAAGATAGGGAAAGAAAAAAAGAATAGAGAGAGACGACGCATGATGGGGCTGCAAAAAAGACTACAGAGATATTTTAACCTTTTACACAGAGGCATGGATTTTAGTGAAGAAATAAAAGAAGTTAAAAGGGAAATGTCAGTTTTAAACGAAATAAAAAGTAAAGGTACAATTTTAAGAAGTAAAGAAAAAGAGGTTGAGGAAGGAGAAAAATGCACACGTTACTTTTTTAAGAAAATTTTATCTAGGGGGGGAGGGATTACAAAAATAATAAAAGAAGGGAGGGAAGAAATAAAGACAGATGGGATTTTAAAAGAAGTGGAAAGTTTTTATGAAGATCTTTATAATGAGAAAAGTGTGCACACTAAAACTACGGAGGAAGTCTTAAACTTTTTAGAAAAACAAATAAAAAGTCAGGATGTTTTAACAATAAATTTTACAGGTGAGGAAATTTTAAAATGTCTTAAAGGTTTTAAAAAGTGTAAGACTCCGGGAGAGGATGGACTCCCCATGGAATTTTATTTGACCTTTTGGGATATTTTATCAACGGACATTCTGACTGTTTTTAACGAATTTGAAAAGTATGACCGACTCCCAGACAGTTTTAGATCAGGGATAGTTACCTTACTTTTTAAGAAAGGCGACAAGACTGACCTAAAAAATTGGAGACCTATTACCCTTTTAAATGTGGATTGTAAACTTTTTAGTAAACTTTTATCTAGACGTATGTCGACTGTTTTAGAGGACGTGATCCACCCGGATCAAGCCTGCGCCGTGCCAGGAAGGAGGATCACCGACAGCCTAGTGTTGGTCAGAGACGCCATCTGTTTTGCGAGAGACAGAAACATTCGGCTTATAGTCCTAAATTTAGACTTTGAAAAAGCCTTCGATCGGGTCTCGCACCAGTACCTGCTCCAGGTACTGCAAAAAATGGGTTTCCCCGGGAGGTTTTTAAAGTGGGTGGGTCTGCTTTACACAGACATAAGCAGTCGAATTCTGGTAAACGGGCACCTCACAAAGGCGATCAGAGTTCGCTCTGGCGTCCGCCAAGGGTGTTCGTTATCTCCGCTCCTGTACGTTGCGTGCATTGAGCCACTGGCGCAGATCTCGAGAAAGGATAAATGGATCAAAGGACTGGACTTGCCAGGCGGACTGACGGCGACCTGTACTTTGTATATGGACGACGTCACGCTTTTATGTTCCGACGTTTTATCGGTCCAAAGAGCACTGGACTTGACTGACTGGTATGGAAGGGCCTCGGGCGCTAAGCTCAATAGGAGCAAGTCCGAGGCCCAGCTCTTTGGACCTTGGGGAAACATAGGCGCTGACCTGGATTTGGATTTTAAAGACAAAGATATTAAAATTTTAGGTATTAAATTTGACAAAGAGGGTGGCGGACGGGGCAACTGGACTGACGCGCTAGGGAAAGTCAGGCAACGGTTGGGTTTTTGGGGACTAAGACAGCTGACGATAGAGGGCAAAGTTTTAATAATCAAAGCTGTCATTTTACCTTTGCTTTTACTGTTGTGTTCTGTTTTTAGTCCCCCAAAGTTTTTTCTTTTAGGATTGGAGAGAGCGGTGTTTTATTTCCTGTGGGGGTCCAAGTGGGAGAGGCTGAGGAGGGCGGTGGTAAAGAAAAGGAAAGAGAACGGAGGGAAAGGGCTCCCAGACCCCCACCTGTTTTTAGGAAGCAAGTTCGCTGCTTTACACATAAAGTATGCGACGAACCCCTCCAGAGACAACAAGACCGCCGCTATGGCAAAGTTCTGGATGGGGTCGTACTTGCGAAGCATAAAGATTTTACAACTCGATTTAAGAACACCCGTCTCTTTTAATCTTTCTAAAGAATATGATTTTATTAGAAAGTT
>NC_132897.1:28353430-28363430 GCF_030463535.1 Salminus brasiliensis
GACCCCCCTCTGTTTTTCTGATCACCTCCTGCTATCATGCACCCTGTCTCTCCCCACCGGTGTGACTGTAGGGGGAGGGCTGTGGAGGCTGAACTGCTCCCTGTTACAAGATGAAGAAATAGTTAAGAGCTACAGGGAGCAGTACAGTCTCTGGCAGACCCTCCAAGACTGTTTTGACTCACGGGCACAGTGGTGGGAAATGGTTAAACATAGGACAAAGACGTTTTTTAAAAAGATAGGGAAAGAAAAAAAGAATAGAGAGAGACGACGCATGATGGGGCTGCAAAAAAGACTACAACGATATTTTAACCTTTTACACAGAGGCATGGATTTTAGTGAAGAAATAAAAGAAGTTAAAAGGGAAATGTCAGTTTTAAACGAAATAAAAAGTAAAGGTACAATTTTAAGAAGTAAAGAAAAAGAGGTTGAAGAAGGAGAAAAATGCACACGTTACTTTTTTAAGAAAATTTTATCTAGGGGGGGAGGGATTACAAAAATAACAAAAGAGGGGAGGGAAGAAATAAACACAGAGGGGATTTTAAAAGAAGTTGAATGTTTTTATCAAGAACTTTATGAAGAGAAAAGTGTGCACACTAAAACTACGGAGGAAGTCTTAAACTTTTTAGAAAAACAAATAAAAAGTCAGGATGTTTTAACAATAAATTTTACAGGTGAGGAAATTTTAAAATGTCTTAAAGGTTTTAAAAAGTGTAAGACTCCGGGAGAGGATGGACTCCCCGTGGAATTTTATTTGACCTTTTGGGACATTTTATCAACGGACATTCTGACTGTTTTTAATGAATTTGAAAAGTATGACCGACTCCCAGACAGTTTTAGATCAGGGATAGTTACCTTACTTTTTAAGAAAGGCGACAAGACTGACCTAAAAAATTGGAGACCTATTACCCTTTTAAATGTGGATTGTAAACTTTTTAGTAAACTTTTATCTAGACGTATGTCGACTGTTTTAGAGGACGTGATCCACCCGGATCAAGCCTGCGCCGTGCCAGGAAGGAGGATCACCGACAGCCTAGTGTTGGTCAGAGACGCCATCTGTTTTGCGAGAGACAGAAACATTCGGCTTATAGTCCTAAATTTAGACTTTGAAAAAGCCTTCGATCGGGTCTCGCACCAGTACCTGCTCCAGGTACTGCAAAAAATGGGTTTCCCCGGGAGGTTTTTAAAGTGGGTGGGTCTGCTTTACACAGACATAAGCAGTCGAATTCTGGTAAACGGGCACCTCACAAAGGCGATCAGAGTTCGCTCTGGCGTCCGCCAAGGGTGTTCGTTATCTCCGCTCCTGTACGTTGCGTGCATTGAGCCACTGGCGCAGATCTTGAGAAAGGATAAATGGATCAAAGGACTGGACTTGCCAGGCGGACTGACGGCGACCTGTACTTTGTATATGGACGACGTTACGCTTTTATGTTCCGACGTTTTATCGGTCCAAAGAGCATTGGACTTGACTGACTGGTATGGAAGGGCCTCGGGCGCTAAGCTCAATAGGAGCAAGTCCGAGGCCCAGCTCTTTGGACCTTGGGGAAACATAGGCGCTGACCTGGATTTGGATTTTAAAGACAAAGATATTAAAATTTTAGGTATTAAATTTGACGAAGAGGGTGGCGGACGGGGCAACTGGACTGACGCGTTAGGGAAAGTCAGGCAACGGTTGGGTTTTTGGGGACTAAGACAGCTGACAATAGAAGGCAAGGTTTTAATTATTAAAGCTGTGATTTTACCTTTGCTTTTACTGTTGTGTTCTGTTTTTAGTCCCCCGAAGTTTTTTCTTTTAGGTGTGGAGAGAGCGGTGTTTTATTTCCTGTGGGGGTCCAAGTGGGAGAGGCTGAGGAGGGCGGTGGTAAAGAAGAGGAAAGAGAACGGAGGGAAAGGGCTCCCAGACCCCCACCTGTTTTTAGGAAGCAAGTTCGCTGCTTTACACATAAAGTATGCGACGAATCCCTCCAGAGACAACAAGACCGCCGCAATGGCAAAGTTCTGGATGGGGTCGTACTTGCGGAGTTTAAAGATTTTACAACTTGATTTAAGAACACCAGTCTCTTTTAACCTGTCAAAAGAATATGATTTTATTAGAAAGTTTTTAAGAAAATATGATTTAGAAAAAGAGGATTTAACGGTTTTAACTAACGCAAAATGTCTTGTCTCTCTTGTGCAGGACCGGGAAGAGGTGAGCCCAGTTCCCGGCCTCACACTAAGTGAGGCCAAGGCAGTTTGGAGGAACGCAGCCCACCCCGCTCTCCAGAATAAGCATAAAGATCTGTCGTGGATGGCGGCCCATGAGATCCTCCCGGTCAGGGCTGTGATGCACTCCCGGGGAATGGCATCCAACCCCACGTGCCCACGGCCTGGGTGTGGCGAACCAGAGACCGTGAGGCACGTGCTCTGGGAGTGCAGTGTGGCGAGGGACCTGTGGGCCATAACCGGTCCCCTGCAATGCCCGAGCCTGCCAGCAGGGGAGGTCCAGCCGTCAGTTTACCGGCTAGCGGTAAACGGGGTGGGCCAGGGCATAGAAAGACTACCAGCCGCAGAGTTCACAGCGCTCTGGCTCACCCTTAACGGCGTGAAGGCCGCCCTATGGACCTCCCGCAACCTGCTGGTGGGGAAACGAGTGACGGTGCCCCTGCACGCTCTATCTGCGCTGGTTACATCATCGCTGCAGGGGACACCGCACGCCGACATTCGGAGGAGGGGGCCGGGGTCACACGCAGGGGGGTCCAGACCACCACGGTCGCTGGCTCCCGTAGATGCACCCGGCAAGACCGCAACCAAGAAAGGAGCAGCGGGCACAGGGGAGGATCTCCGCTGAGCCCCGACACTGAAGCATCGCGACTTCTGGGGAGCGAGGTGGGGCCAGCTTGATAGTGGCTCACCCCGGTCCTGCACAAAGAGACTGTTTTAGCAAAGACTTTTAAACTGAACTGATTTTACCGAATGAGTATTTATTTGTTTATTTATTTATTTATTGATTGAGTATTTATTGTCTTATTTATTCCATTTATTTATTTGAACCGTGTATAAGCTTTTATTGTAATTGTATTTCACTTTTTAAAGACAACCAAACTGGACTTTTACACACACACACACGAAAGCTTTTATGGAATGTTTTTACTGATCTTCGCTCTTAACTGACTTTTATGTGTAAAAAATGATTTTATGTGTGTATTATTTATTAAGATGAAATATGATTGTCAAAAGAAAAGCTTCAAAAATGTTGTGAAATGAATGAAATGGATATTATCTGAAATTGTGACAATAAAACTTTTTTCGAAAGAAAAATCTGTTCTTATCAGTTTAATATCTGATACGTCCTCTATATGAGGACTATATATTAAATTGATTTTTGAACTCGGGAGTCGGAAGAGGAGCTTGCTCCTTCCGCTCCACGCATCGACCTGGTATTGCAGTACCTCCAGGAACGGTGCACCTCTTTCAGGTAGATAAAGGAAAGAAATCTGAAGAAACGTGTTTGCCTGGGTGGGCGTGGTCTTTTTGGTGTGTTTTTGGTTTTCCCTCCGTTTTTGTTCTTTTTTTTTTTTTTTTTTTTTTTTTTTTTTTAAAAAGCATTTGTGTTTCCTTTCTGCTCCTTCTTTCAGGTAAAGCAGCACCTGGGCAGCTTTATTGAAGGAGGAGTCTACCGCACCGAACGGGATAGGAGAGGAGAGGAGAGGAGAGGAGAGGAGAGGAGAAACACGAAGGAGGAGTTTTACCCTGGCTCGCAACCTTCCCTGCCCTTCTCCAGCAGCCTTGGCCTTCGGTAGGGGTTCATAGGCTCGGGTGCCGGTTGGTATGGCTCGGGTTTCTCTTCATTCACGTACAAATCTTTCGCCTTTTACTAAAGATTTCCGTGGAGGGGAACGTTGACGAGTTTTGCCTATTTTTGGAAGGCTCTGCTTTTAGCAGAGCTGCTCTTTCTCTTGATGTTTGAAAGTCAGATCTGTAGTTGTTGTTGTAGTAGTAGTAGTAGTAGTAGTAGTAGTAGTAGTAGTAGTAGAAGGCTCCTCCTTTTCGCCAAGCTGTGGGGTGGTGGAAGGCTTCTGGTGGCTTGCTAGCGCTAGTACGGGTGGGCGTGGTTAGCGCCGGTTCTTTTGGCGTCACCGTGTGGTAGCTAGCTACTAACGGCAGGGTGGCTTCGCACGGGGCGGCCTGTTCGGGTTATCGCTTCTCGGCCTTTTGGCTAAGACAGCGGTCGACTCTTTTGCGTCCCGAGATCCTGGCCTTTGTGACCTTGATCTTCAGCGCAGGAGAGGAGATTGTACGGATCCCTGGCTTAGGTGGGTGAGTCTTGGACGGTAGACTCTGTCTTTCTGGTTCTGGGGCTCATTATCAAGCTGCAAGGTAAGTGCAATCTTTTATTTTTTCTTTGCTGGTTTTAGTGTTTTTACCTATTTATTTGTATTTATTGTTTTCAGAGTTTTATCGGCCACCAGGTGCCTCCAAGCATGTCGGCTGTTCGTGCCGGCATGCGGAGGCACCATAGCGTGCGCCTTTTATTTAGAGAGGAGAATGGAAGGCTCCTGGGGATGTCTCGGCTGGACTTCTCCAGGAAGCTTATCCAAAAAACCCTCAATTTTAAACCGACGGAACTGAACTGCCTAATGACTCTGCCTGGTAACAAGGGATTTGACGTTAGCTTCTGCTCGGCTTCCCTGCTTAAAGATTTTTGGACTCGGCTTGAAAATGTTAAGGACCAGTTCTCCATGTTCAAGGTGGAGAAACTTTCTGACAATTCTCACAAGGTGGTGATTGTCAAAATGTTCAATGAAACTGTGACTGGAGAGGATATCGTTACATGGCTGGCGAGATTTTGCACGGTGAAAAGCCCACCTGTTAAGGTTTTGGATGAGGACGGCATTTGGAACTGCTCGTGGCGAATTCCCATTAAACAATGGGAAGACCCGAGCAGTTACCTTGGCCTGAGACAAATACCGTCTATGATAGTGTTGGGAGAAAACCGAGGCTACATTTACTATCAAGGAATGCCCAAACTGTGTCGCAAGTGCGGCAAGTTTGGGCATCTAGCCGAAGCGTGTCAGGAAATCGTGTGTGGGAAGTGTCGAGAAATTGGGCACACTTTTGAGGAGTGTACCAATGGCAGACGGTGCAATCTTTGTGGAGAATCTTCCCATCTCTACAGAGATTGCCCCAAATCTTTTGCCAACAAGTTAAAAGCTAGCAAAATGGCTGCCAGGCAGCATGGCCAGGAGGTGAAGGAGAAGGAGAAAGAAGGGGAGGAGGAGGGGGCGGTCCCTGGGGTTTTGGCGGGAGATTTGAATCCCCAGCCTGCCCCAGGGATTGGCCATGAAAAAGAGGGCGGAGCTAACAACCAGGCAGAGTCTGAGCAGGAACTGGAGGCCACCCCCTCCAAGCAAGTACAGGAACAAGTTGTGCAGCAGCAGCAAGAGGAGGAAGAAAGCACTTCCTCCCTAATTACGGTGCCGGAGGTGAGTGTGGCCTCCAGTGGGAGTGGGTCTGATGGCTCGCTCCCCAATGCTCAAGTGGGCAAAAGGCCCGCGGGGTCTCCTCTGCCAGAACTGGCAGAGAAGAAACAGAAGGCAACACAGGATCCAGGCAGTTCCTCTTCGGAAGGTCTGGATCGTCTGTGGCCTGATGAATCCCCCAATGAGGTGTCTTTCTTACACTTTCAGTTAAAGACATCTACGCCCAGGACTCTACAAGAGCTTCGCTCTGTAGGCCTGGAGGCTGGAGACACCGGCCAACCTCCTAACCCCAGAACAGTGGGGGTAAAAGAGGAGCAGGTGTCACAAGAAATATTGTGATTTTTAAAATGCCTTTTTAATCTTTTATTTGTGTAGTCTTTTTGTTTTATTTTCATGGTCTTTTAATTATATACCTGTCTTTTAAAACCTACACTGCTCATGGCTCTCACTATTTCAACTATTAATGTTAGGAGTGTGAGAGCCTCCACTAGAGCAGAGAGTGTCTTGTCCCTTTTAAAAGATATAAAGTCAGATGTGTTTTTACTACAAGAGTGTGCTTTACCGTTCCTGAAGACGTACAGAGATTGGGAGCAGCGCTGGGCTGCCGGTCCCTCTCTCTGGAGCGGTTCACACTACAACAGAGCCGACGGTGTTGCAATTTTAATAAAGAACCCTCACATCCTGGTGAAGGGCAGCACTGTGGTGAGGGATGGACGGGCTCTTTTAGTAAATTTGACTTTTTTAGGAAGGGATTTTAACATTCTTAATGTGTATGGTTTTAATGATAAAAATGATAGGTATAAACTTTTAGAAGACCTGCAGCCCCACATGCTGGGGAGGGCACCTTTAGTAGTGGGAGGGGATTTTAATTGTGTTTTATCAAGAAAGGATAGGAAAAGAGTAGGGGAGGATTTTAAGTTAGACAAGACGTCAGTTTTAATGCAGGGCTTAGTTAAAGATTTTAAATTAGTCGACTGCTTTAAAAAAATGCATCCAGAGGAGGAGGGCTTCACCTGGTTCAGTGGTGATTGCGCCCGAGCCTCCCGCATCGACTATATTTTTACAAGAGACTGCCCGCCAACTGATGCAACATTGACCCCCCTCTGTTTTTCAGATCACCTCATGCTATCGTGCACCCTGTCTCTCCCCACCGGTGTGACTGTAGGGGGAGGGCTGTGGAGACTGAACTGCTCCCTGTTACAAGATGAAGAAATAGTTAAGAGCTACAGGGAGCAGTACAGTCTCTGGCAGACCCTCCAAGACTGTTTTGATTCACGGGCACAGTGGTGGGAAATGGCAAAACAAAGGACGAAAACGTTTTTTAAAAAGATAGGAAGGGACAAAAAGAGTAGAGAGAGACGACGCATGATGGGGCTGCAAAAAAGACTACAGAGATATTTTAACCTTTTAAATAAAGGCATTGATTTTAGTGAAGAAATAAAAGATCTTAAAAGGGAAATGTCGGTTTTAAATGAAATAAAAAGTAAAGGAATAATTTTAAGAAGTAAAGAAAAAGAAGTGGAGGAAGGAGAAAAATGCACACGCTATTTTTTTAAGAAAATTTTATCTAGGGGGGGAGGGATTACAAAAATAACAAAAGATGGGAGGGAACAAATAAACACAGAGGGGATTTTAAAAGAAGTTGAATGTTTTTATCAAGAACTTTATGAAGAGAAAAGTGTGCAAACCAAAACTATGGAAGAGGTCTTAAACTTTTTAGAAAAACAAATAACTAGTCAGAATGTTTTAACAGGAAATTTTACAGGAGAGGAAATTTTAAAATGTCTTAAAGGTTTTAAAAAGTATAAGACTCCGGGAGAGGATGGACTCCCCGTGGAATTTTATTTGACCTTTTGGGACATTTTAGCAACGGACATTCTGACTGTTTTTAATGAATTCGAAACTTTTGACCGACTTCCAGACAGTTTTAGGTCAGGGATAGTTACTTTACTTTTCAAAAAAGGAGACAAGACCGACTTAAAAAACTGGAGACCAATAACCCTTTTAAATGTTGATTGTAAACTTTTTAGTAAACTTTTATCTAGACGAATGTCGACTGTTTTAGAGGACGTGATCCACCCGGATCAAGCCTGCGCCGTGCCAGGAAGGAGGATCACCGACAGCCTAGTGTTGGTCAGAGACGCCATCTGTTTTGCGAGAGACAGAAACATTCGGCTCATAGTTCTAAATTTAGACTTTGAAAAAGCCTTCGATCGGGTCTCGCACCAGTACCTGCTCCAGGTACTGAAAAAAATGGGTTTCCCAGGGAGGTTTTTAAAGTGGGTGGGTCTGCTTTACACAGACATAAGCAGTCATATTCTGGTAAACGGGCACCTCACAAAGGCGATCAGAGTTCGCTCTGGCGTCCGCCAAGGGTGTTCGTTATCCCCGCTCCTGTACGTTGCGTGCATTGAGCCACTGGCGCAGATCTTGAGAAAGGACAAATGGATCAAAGGACTGGATTTGCCAGGCGGACTGACGGCGACCTGTACTTTGTACATGGACGACGTTACGCTTTTATGTTCCGACGTTTTATCGGTCCAAAGAGCACTGGACTTGACTGACTGGTATGGAAGGGCCTCGGGCGCTAAGCTCAATAGGAGCAAGTCCGAGGCCCAGCTCTTTGGACCTTGGGGAAACATAGGCGCCGACTTGGATTTGGATTTTAAAGACAAAGATATCAAAATTTTAGGAATCAAATTTGACAAAGAGGGTGGCGGACGGGGAAACTGGACTGACGCGTTAGGGAAAGTCAGGCAACGTTTGGGTTTCTGGGGACTAAGACAGCTGACGATAGAGGGCAAGGTTTTAATAATCAAAGCTGTTATTTTACCTTTGCTTTTACTATTGTGTTCTGTTTTTAGTCCCCCAAAGTTTTTTTCTTTTAGGTTTGGAGAGAGCTGTGTTTTATTTCCTGTGGGGGTCCAAATGGGAGAGGCTGAGGAGGGCGGTGGTGAAGAAGAGAAAGGAGAATGGAGGGAAAGGGCTCCCAGACCCCCACCTGTTTTTAGGAAGCAAGTTCGCTGCTTTACACATAAAGTATGCGACGAACCCCTCCAGAGACAACAAGACCGCCGCTATGGCAAAGTTCTGGATGGGGTCGTACTTGCGTAGCTTAAAGATTTTACAATTGGATTTAAGAACACCAGTCTCTTTTAATCTTTCTAAAGAATATGATTTTATTAGAAAGTTTTTAAGAAAATATGATTTAGAGAAAGAAGATTTTACTGTTTTAACTAACGCGAAATCTCTTGTCTCTCTTGTGCAGGACCGGGAAGAGGTGAGCCCAGTTCCAGGCCTCACACTAAGTGAGGCCAAGGCAGTTTGGAGGAACGCAGCCCACCCCGCTCTCCAGAACAAGCACAAAGACCTGTCGTGGATGGCGGCCCATGAGATCCTCCCGGTCAGGGCCGTGATGCACTCCCGGGGAATGGCATCCAACCCCACGTGCCCACGGCCGGGGTGTGGCGAACCAGAGACCGTGAGGCACGTGCTCTGGGAGTGCAGTGTGGCGAGGGACCTGTGGGCCATAACCGGTCCCCTGCAATGCCCGAGCCTGCCAGCAGGGGAGGTCCAGCCGTCTGTTTACCGGCTAGCGGTAAACGGGGTGGGCCAGGGCATAGACCGACTACCAGCTGCAGAATTCACAGCGCTCTGGCTCACCCTTAACGGCGTGAAGGCCGCCCTGTGGACCTCCCGCAACCTGCTGGTGGGGAAGCGAGTGACGGTGCCCCTGCACGCTCTATCTGCGCTGGTCACATCATCGCTGCAGGGGACACCGCACGCCGACATTCGGAGGAGGGGACCGGGGTCACACGCAGGGGGGTCCAGACCACCACGGTCACTGGCTCCCGTAGATGCACCCGGCAAGACCGCAACCAAGAAAGGAGCAGCGGGCACAGGGGAGGATCTCCGCTGAGCCCCGACACTGAAGAATCGCGACTTCTGGGGAGCGAGGTGGTGCCAGCTTGATAGTGGCTCACCCCGGTCCTGCACAAAGAGACTGTTTTAGTAAAGACTTTTAAACTGAACTGATTTTACTGAATGAATATTTATTTGTTTATTTATTTATTTATTGAATATTTATTGTCTTATTTATTCCATTTATTTATTGAAACTTGTATAAGCTTTTATTGTAATTGTATTTCACTTTTTAAAGAAAACCTAACTGGACTTTTACACACACTCACACACGAAAGCTTTTATTGAATGTTTTTACTGATCTCTGCTCTTAACTGACTTTTATGTGTAAAAATGATCTTATGTGTGTATTGGTTTTATAAAATGATTTATTAAGATGAAATATGATTGTAAAAAGGAAAAGCTTTTAAAAATGTTGTGAAATGAATGAAATGGAAATGTACTGAAATTGTGACAATAAAACTTTTTTCGAAAAAAAAAAAATCTGTTCTTATCAGTTTAATATCTGATACGTCCTCTATATGAGGACTATATATTAAATTGATTTTTGAACTCGGGAGTCGGAAGAGGAGCTTGCTCCTTCCGCTCCACGCATCGACCTGGTATTGCAGTACCTCCAGGAA
>NC_132897.1:28370930-28375930 GCF_030463535.1 Salminus brasiliensis
GAGGAGAGGAGAGGAGAGGAGAGGAGAAACACGAAGGAGGAGTTTTACCCTGGCTCGCAACCTTCCCTGCCCTTCTCCAGCAGCCTTGGCCTTCGGTAGGGGTTCATAGGCTCGGGTGCCGGTTGGTATGGCTCGGGTTTCTCTTCATTCACGTACAAATCTTTCGCCTTTTACTAAAGATTTCCGTGGAGGGGAACGTTGACGAGTTTTGCCTATTTTTGGAAGGCTCTGCTTTTAGCAGAGCTGCTCTTTCTCTTGATGTTTGAAAGTCAGATCTGTAGTTGTTGTTGTAGTAGTAGTAGTAGTAGTAGTAGTAGTAGTAGAAGGCTCCTCCTTTTCGCCAAGCTGTGGGGTGGTGGAAGGCTTCTGGTGGCTTGCTAGCGCTAGTACGGGTGGGCGTGGTTAGCGCCGGTTCTTTTGGCGTCACCGTGTGGTAGCTAGCTACTAACGGCAGGGTGGCTTCGCACGGGGCGGCCTGTTCGGGTTATCGCTTCTCGGCCTTTTGGCTAAGATCAAGTGTAGTATCTGTTCTTATCAGATCTTATTTTGGACTAGGCTTGAGACTGTTAAAGACCAGTTCTCCATGTTTAAAGTTGAGAAACTTTCTGACAATTCTCACAAGGTGGTGATTGTCAGAATGTTCAATGAAACTGTGACTGGAGAGGACATTGTTACATGGCTGGCCAGATTTTGCACCGTGAAAAGCCCCCCTATTAAGGTTTTGGACGAGGACGGCATTTGGAACTGCTCGTGGCGAATTCCCATTAAACAATGGGAAGACCCGAGCAGTTACCTAGGCCTGAGACAGATACCGTCTATGATAGTGTTGGGCGAAAATCGCGGCTACATTTATTACCAAGGAATGCCCAAACTCTGTCGCAAGTGCGGCAAGTTTGGGCATCTAGCTGAAGCGTGCCAGGAAATCGTGTGTGGGAAGTGTAGAGAAATTGGGCACACTTTTGAGGAGTGTACCAATGGCAGACGGTGCAATCTTTGTGGAGAATCTTCCCATCTCTACAGAGATTGCCCCAAATCTTTTGCCAACAAGCTAAAAGCTAACAAAATGGCTGCCAGGCAGCATGGTGAGGGGGAGAAGGAGAAGGAGAAGGAGAAAGTAGGGGAGGAGGAGGGGGCGGTCCCTGGGGTTTTGGCGGGAGATTCAAATCTTCAGCCAGCCCCAGGGATTGGCCAAGAATCAGAGGGCGGAGCTAACATCCGGGCAGAGTCAGAGCAGGAACTGGAGGCCACCCCCTCCCAATTAGCACAGGAAAAGGAAATGGTTGGGCAGCAGCAGCTAGAGGAGGAAGAAAGCACTTCCTCCTTGATCACGGTGCCGGAGGTGAGTGTGGCCTCCAGTGGGAGTGGGTCTGATGGCTCGCTCCCCAATGCTCAAGTGGGCAAAAGGCCCGCGGGGTCTCCTCTGCCAGAACTGGCAGAGAAGAAACAGAGGGCAACACAGGATCCAGACAGTTCCTCCTCGGAAGGTCTGGATCGGCTGTGGCCCGATGAATCCCCCAATGAGGTGTCTTTTCTTCATTTTAAGCTAAAGACATCCACACCCAGGACTCTACAAGAGCTTCGCTCTGTAGGCCTGGAGGCTGGAGACACCGGCCAACCTCCTAACCCCAGATCAGTGGGGGTAAAAGAGGAGCAGGTGTCACAAGAAATTATGTGATTTTTAAAATGCCTTTTTAATCTTTTATTTATGTAGTCTTTTTGTTTTATCTTCATGGTCTTTTAATTATATACCTGTCTTTTAAAACCTACACTGCTCATGGCTCTCACTATTTCAACTATCAATGTTAGGAGTGTGAGAGCCTCCACTAGAGCAGAGAGTGTCTTGTCCCTTTTAAAAGATATAAAGTCAGATGTGTTTTTACTTCAAGAGTGTGCTTTACCGTTCCTGAAGACGTACAGAGATTGGGAGCAGCGCTGGGCTGCCGGTCCCTCTCTCTGGAGCGGTTCACACTACAACAGAGCCGACGGTGTTGCTATTTTAATAAAGAACCCTCACATCTTGGTGAAGGGCAGCACTGTGGTGAGGGATGGACGGGCTCTTTTAGTAAATTTGACTTTTTTAGGAAGGGATTTTAACATTCTTAACGTGTACGGTTTTAACGACAAAAATGACAGGTATAAACTTTTAGAAGACCTGCAGCCCCACATGCTGGGGAGGGTGCCATTAGTAGTGGGAGGGGATTTTAATTGCGTTTTATCAAGAAAAGATAGAAAAAGAGTAGGGGATGATTTTAAACTAGACAAGACATCAGTTTTATTGCAGGGTTTAGTTAAGGATTTTAAGCTAGTCGACTGTTATAGAAAAATGCATCCAGAGGAGGAGGGCTTCACCTGGTTCAGTGGTGATTGCGCCCGAGCCTCCCGCATCGACTACATTTTCACAAGAGACTGCCCGCCGACTGATGCTACATTGACCCCCCTCTGTTTTTCTGATCACCTCATGCTATTGTGCACCCTGTCTCTCCCCACCGGTGTGACTGTAGGGGGAGGGCTGTGGAGACTGAACTGCTCCCTGTTACAAGATGAAGAAATAGTTAAGAGCTACAGGGAGCAGTACAGTCTCTGGCAGACCCTCCAAGACTGTTTTGATTCACGGGCACAGTGGTGGGAAATGGTAAAACAAAGGACAAAGACGTTTTTTAAAAAGATAGGAAGATTAAAAAAGAATAAAGAGAGACGACGCATGATGGGGCTGCAAAAAAGACTACAACGATATTTTAACCTTTTAAATAAAGGCATTGATTTTAGTGAAGAAATAAAGGATCTTAAAAGGGAAATGTCGGTTTTAAATGAAATAAAAAGTAAAGGAACAATTTTAAGAAGTAAAGAAAAAGAGGTCGAAGAAGGTGAGAAATGCACACGCTACTTTTTTAAGAAAATTTTATCTAGGGGGGGAGGGATTACAAAAATTACAAAAGATGGGAGGGAACAAATAAATACAGAGGGGATTTTAAAAGAAGTTGAATGTTTTTATCAAGAACTTTATGAAGAGAAAAGTGTGCAAAATAAAACGATGGAAGAGGTTTTAAATTTTCTAGAAAAACAAATAGAAAGTCAGGATGTTTTAACAAGAAATTTTACAGGAGAGGAAATTTTAAAATGTCTTAAAGGTTTTAAAAAGTGTAAGACTCCGGGAGAGGATGGACTCCCCGTGGAATTTTATTTGACCTTTTGGGACATTTTATCAACGGACATTCTGACTGTTTTTAATGAATTCGAAACTTTTGACCGACTTCCAGACAGTTTTAGGTCAGGGATAGTTACTTTACTTTTCAAAAAAGGAGACAAGACCGACTTAAAAAACTGGAGACCAATAACCCTTTTAAATGTTGATTGTAAACTTTTTAGTAAACTTTTATCTAGACGCATGTCGACTGTTTTAGAGGACGTGATCCACCCGGATCAAGCCTGCGCCGTGCCAGGAAGGAGGATCACCGACAGCCTAGTGTTGGTCAGAGACGCCATCTGTTTTGCGAGAGACAGAAACATTCGGCTCATAGTCCTAAATTTAGACTTTGAAAAAGCCTTCGATCGGGTCTCGCACCAGTACCTGCTCCAGGTACTGCAAAAAATGGGTTTCCCCGGGAGGTTTTTAAAGTGGGTGGGTCTGCTTTACACAGATATAAGCAGTCAAATCTTGGTAAACGGGCACCTCACAAAGGCGATCAGAGTTCGCTCTGGCGTCCGCCAAGGGTGTTCGTTATCCCCGCTCCTGTACGTTGCGTGCATTGAGCCACTGGCGCAGATCTTGAGAAAGGACAAATGGATCAAAGGACTGGACTTGCCAGGCGGACTGACGGCGACCTGTACTTTGTATATGGACGACGTCACGCTTTTATGTTCCGACGTTTTATCGGTCCAAAGAGCACTGGACTTGACTGACTGGTATGGAAGGGCCTCGGGCGCTAAGCTCAATAGGAGCAAGTCCGAGGCCCAGCTCTTTGGACCTTGGGGAAACATAGGCGCTGACCTGGATTTGGATTTTAAAGAAAAAGATATAAAAATTTTAGGAATTAAATTTGACGAAGAGGGTGGCGGACGGGGCAACTGGACTGACTCTCTAGGGAAAGTCAGGCAACGGTTGGGTTTCTGGGGACTAAGACAGCTGACGATAGAGGGCAAGGTTTTAATAATCAAAGCTGTTATTTTACCTTTGCTTTTACTGTTGTGTTCTGTTTTTAGTCCCCCAAAGTTTTTTCTTTTAGGATTGGAGAGAGCTGTGTTTTATTTCCTGTGGGGGTCCAAGTGGGAGAGGCTGAGGAGGGCGGTGATGAAGAAGAGAAAGGAGAATGGAGGAAAAGGGCTCCCAGACCCCCACCTGTTTTTAGGAAGCAAGTTCGCTGCTTTACACATAAAGTATGCGACGAACCCCTCCAGAGACAACAAGACCGCCGCTATGGCAAAGTTCTGGATGGGGTCGTACTTGCGTAGCTTAAAGATTTTACAATTGGATTTAAGAACACCAGTCTCTTTTAATCTTTCTAAAGAATATGATTTTATTAGAAAGTTTTTAAGAAAATATGATTTGGAAAAAGAAGATTTTACTGTTTTAACTAACGCGAAATCTCTTGTCTCTCTTGTGCAGGACCGGGAAGAGGTGAGCCCAGTTCCAGGCCTCACACTAAGTGAGGCCAAGGCAGTTTGGAGGAACGCAGCCCACCCCGCTCTCCAGAACAAGCACAAAGACCTGTCGTGGATGGCGGCCCATGAGATCCTCCCGGTCAGGGCCGTGATGCACTCCCGGGGAATGGCATCCAACCCCACGTGCCCACGGCCGGGGTGTGGCGAACCAGAGACCGTGAGGCACGTGCTCTGGGAGTGCAGTGTGGCGAGGGACCTGTGGGCCATAACCGGTCCCCTGCAATGCCCGAGCCTGCCAGCAGGGGAGGTCCAGCCGTCTGTTTACCGGCTAGCGGTAAACGGGGTGGGCCAGGGCATAGACCGACTACCAGCTGCAGAATTCACAGCGCTCTGGCTCACCC
>NC_132897.1:28380930-28385930 GCF_030463535.1 Salminus brasiliensis
GCTCTTTCTCTTGATGTTTGAAAGTCAGATCTGTAGTTGTTGTTGTAGTAGTAGTAGTAGTAGTAGTAGTAGTAGTAGAAGGCTCCTCCTTTTCGCCAAGCTGTGGGGTGGTGGAAGGCTTCTGGTGGCTTGCTAGCGCTAGTACGGGTGGGCGTGGTTAGCGCCGGTTCTTTTGGCGTCACCGTGTGGTAGCTAGCTACTAACGGCAGGGTGGCTTCGCACGGGGCGGCCTGTTCGGGTTATCGCTTCTCGGCCTTTTGGCTAAGACAGCGGTCGACTCTTTTGCGTTTCATGATCTTGGTCTTTGTGACCCTGGTCTCACCCGCAAGAGAGGAGATTGTACGGATCCCTAGGTTTTTGGTGCTGAGTCTTGGATGGTAGACTCTTTTGGTCTGGCTCTAGGGCTCATTATCAAGGTTCTAAGGTAAGTGCAATCTTTTTTTTTCTTCCTTGCTGGTTTTAGTGTTTTTACTTATTTATTTGTATTTATTGTTTTAAGTGTTTTATTGGCCACCAGGTGCCTCCAAGCATGTCGGCTGTTCGTGCCGGCATGCGGAGGCACCACAGCGTGCGCCTTCTTTTTAGAGAAGTTGATGGTAAGCTCCTGGGGATGTCCCGTTTGGACTTCTCCAGGAAGCTAATCCAGAAAACTCTCTCTTTTAAACCTACTGATTTGAACTGCCTCTTGACTCTGCCCGGTAACAAAGGTTTTGATGTTAGCTTCTGCTCGGCTTCTCTGCTAAAAGATTTCTGGACTAGGCTTGAAAATGTTAAGGACCAGTTCTCCATGTTTAAGGTGGAGAAACTTTCTGACAATTCTCACAAGGTGGTGATTGTCAGAATGTTTAATGAAACTGTAACTGGAGAGGACATTGTAACATGGCTGGCGAGATTTTGCACCGTCAAAAGCCCACCTGTTAAGGTATTGGACGAGGACGGCATTTGGAACTGCTCGTGGAGAGTTCCCATTAAACAATGGGAAGACCAGAGCAGTTACCTAGGCCTGAGGCAAATACCGTCCATGATAGTGTTGGGTGAAAATCGGGGCTACATATATTACCAAGGGATGCCCAAACTCTGTCGCAAGTGCGGCAAGTTTGGACACCTAGCTGAAGCGTGCCAGGAAATCGTTTGTGGGAAGTGCAGAGAAATTGGGCACACTTTTGAGGAGTGTACCAATGGCAGACGGTGTAATCTTTGTGGAGAATCATCCCATCTCTACAGAGATTGCCCCAAGTCGTTTGCCAACAAGCTTAAAGCAAGCAAAATGGCCGCCAGGCAGCATGGTGAAGGGGAGAAGGAAAAGGAGAAGGAGAAGAAAGGGGAGGAGGAGGGGGCGGTCCCTGAGGTTTTGGCGGGAGATTTGAATCTTCAGCCAGCCCCAGGGATTGGCCAAGATACAGAGGGCGGAGCTAACATCCGGGCGGAGTCAGAGCAGGAATTGGAGGCCACCCCCTCCCAATTAGCACATGAAACGGTTGGGCAGCAACAGCAAGAGGAGGAAGAAAGCACTTCCTCCCTGATCACGGTGCCGGAGGTGAGTGTGGCCTCCAGTGGGAGTGGGTCTGACGGCTCGCTCCCCAATGCTCAAGTGGGCAAAAGGCCCGCGGGGTCTCCTCTGCCAGAACTGGCAGAGAAGAAACAGAAGGCAACACAGGATCCAGGCAGTTCCTCTTCGGAAGGTCTGGATCGTCTGTGGCCTGATGAATCCCCAAATGAGGTGTCTTTTCTTCATTTTCAGTTAAAGACATCCACACCCAGGACTCTACAAGAGCTTCGCTCTGTAGGCCTGGAGGCTGGAGACACCGGCCAACCTCCTAACCCCAGAACAGTGGGGGTAAAAGAGGAGCAGGTGTCACAAGAAATTATGTGATTTTTAAAATGCCTTTTTAATCTTTTATTTATGTAGTCTTTTGTTTTATTTTTATGGTTTTTTAATTACATACCTGTCTTTTAAAACCTACACTGCTCATGGCTCTCACTATTTCAACTATCAATGTTAGGAGTGTGAGAGCCTCCACTAGAGCAGAGAGTGTCTTGTCCCTTTTAAAAGATATAAAGTCAGATGTGTTTTTACTACAAGAGTGTGCTTTACCGTTCCTGAAGACATACAGAGATTGGGAGCAGCGTTGGGCTGCCGGTCCCTCTCTCTGGAGCGGTTCACACTACAATAGAGCCGACGGTGTAGCTATTTTAATAAAGAACCCTCACATCTTGGTGAAGGGCAGCACTGTGGTGAGGGATGGACGGGCTCTTTTAGCAAATTTGACTTTTTTAGGAAGGGATTTTAACATTCTTAACGTGTATGGTTTTAATGATAAAAACGACAGGTATAAACTTTTAGAAGACCTGCAGCCCCACATGCTGGGGAGGGTGCCATTAGTAGTGGGAGGGGATTTTAATTGCGTTTTATCAAGAAAAGATAGAAAACGAGTAGGGGACGATTTTAAATTAGACAAAACGTCAGTTTTATTGCAGGGCTTAGCAAAGGATTTTAAGTTAGTCGACTGTTTCAGGAAAATGCATCCAGAGGAGGAGGGCTTCACCTGGTTCAGTGGTGACTGCACCCGAGCCTCCCGCATCGACTACATTTTTACAAGAGACTGCCCGCCAACTGATGCAACATTGACCCCCCTCTGTTTTTCAGATCACCTCATGCTATCGTGCACCCTGTCTCTCCCCACCGGTGTGACTGTAGGGGGAGGGCTGTGGAGACTGAACTGCTCCCTGTTACAAGATGAAGGAATAGTTGAGAGCTACAGGGAGCAGTACAGTCTCTGGCAGACCCTCCAAGACTGTTTTGACTCACGAGCACAGTGGTGGGAAATGGTTAAACACAGGACAAAGATGTTTTTTAAAAAGATAGGAAAAGAAAAAAAGAATAGAGAAAGACGACGCATGATGGGGCTGCAAAAAAGACTACAACGATATTTTAACCTTTTAAACAGAGGCATTGATTTTAGTGAAGAAATAAAAGAAGTTAAAAGGGAAATGTCAGTTTTAAATGAAATAAAAAGTAAAGGTACAATTTTAAGAAGTAAAGAAAAAGAGGTTGAAGAAGGAGAAAAATGCACACGCTACTTTTTTAAGAAAATTTTATCTAGGGGGGGAGGGATTACAAAAATAATAAAAGAAGGGAGGGAAGAAATAAAGACAGATGGGATTTTAAAAGAAGTGGAAAGTTTTTATGAAGATCTTTATAATGAGAAAAGTGTGCACACTAAAACTACGGAGGAAGTCTTAAACTTTTTAGAAAAACAAATAAAAAGTCAGGATGTTTTAACAATAAATTTTACAGGTGAGGAAATTTTTAAATGTCTTAAAGGCTTTAAAAAGTGTAAGACTCCGGGAGAGGATGGACTCCCCGTGGAATTTTATTTGACCTTTTGGGACATTTTAGCAACGGACATTCTGACTGTTTTTAATGAATTTGAAAAGTATGACCGACTCCCAGACAGTTTTAGATCAGGGATAGTTACCTTACTTTTTAAGAAAGGCGACAAGACTGACCTAAAAAATTGGAGACCTATTACCCTTTTAAATGTGGATTGTAAACTTTTTAGTAAACTTTTATCTAGACGTATGTCGACTGTTTTAGAGGACGTGATCCACCCGGATCAAGCCTGCGCCGTGCCAGGAAGGAGGATCACCGACAGCCTAGTGTTGGTCAGAGACGCCATCTGTTTTGCGAGAGACAGAAACATTCGGCTTATAGTCCTAAATTTAGACTTTGAAAAAGCCTTCGATCGGGTCTCGCACCAGTACCTGCTCCAGGTACTGCAAAAAATGGGTTTCCCCGGGAGGTTTTTAAAGTGGGTGGGTCTGCTTTACACAGACATAAGCAGTCGAATTCTGGTAAACGGGCACCTCACAAAGGCGATCAGAGTTCGCTCTGGCGTCCGCCAAGGGTGTTCGTTATCTCCGCTCCTGTACGTTGCGTGCATTGAGCCACTGGCGCAGATCTTGAGAAAGGACAAATGGATCAAAGGACTGGACTTGCCAGGCGGACTGACGGCGACCTGTACTTTGTACATGGACGACGTTACGCTTTTATGTTCCGACGTTTTATCGGTCCAAAGAGCACTGGACTTGACTGACTGGTATGGAAGGGCCTCGGGCGCTAAGCTCAATAGGAGCAAGTCCGAGGCCCAGCTCTTTGGACCCTGGGGAAACATAGGCGCCGACTTGGATTTGGATTTTAAAGACAAAGATATCAAAATTTTAGGAATCAAATTTGACGAAGAGGGTGGCGGACGGGGAAACTGGACTGATGCGTTAGGGAAAGTCAGGCAACGTTTGGGTTTCTGGGGACTAAGACAGCTGACGATAGAGGGCAAGGTTTTAATAATCAAAGCTGTTATTTTACCTTTGCTTTTACTGTTGTGTTCTGTTTTTAGTCCCCCAAAGTTTTTTCTTTTAGGATTGGAGAGAGCTGTGTTTTATTTCCTGTGGGGGTCCAAGTGGGAGAGGCTGAGGAGGGCGGTGATGAAGAAGAGAAAGGAGAATGGAGGAAAAGGGCTCCCAGACCCCCACCTGTTTTTAGGAAGCAAGTTCGCTGCTTTACACATAAAGTATGCGACGAACCCCTCCAGAGACAACAAGACCGCCGCTATGGCAAAGTTCTGGATGGGGTCGTACTTGCGTAGCTTAAAGATTTTACAATTGGATTTAAGAACACCAGTCTCTTTTAATCTTTCTAAAGAATATGATTTTATTAGAAAGTTTTTAAGAAAATATGATTTAGAGAAAGAAGATTTTACTGTTTTAACTAACGCGAAATCTCTTGTCTCTCTTGTGCAGGACCGGGAAGAGGTGAGCCCAGTTCCAGGCCTCACACTAAGTGAGGCCAAGGCAGTTTGGAGGAACGCAGCCCACCCCGCTCTCCAGAACAAGCACAAAGACCTGTCGTGGATGGCGGCCCATGAGATCCTCCCGGTCAGGGCCGTGATGCACTCCCGGGGAATGGCATCCAACCCCACGTGCCCACGGCCGGGGTGTGG
>NC_132897.1:28390930-28395930 GCF_030463535.1 Salminus brasiliensis
CAGATCTGTAGTTGTTGTTGTAGTAGTAGTAGTAGTAGTAGTAGTAGTAGTAGTAGTAGAAGGCTCCTCCTTTTCGCCAAGCTGTGGGGTGGTGGAAGGCTTCTGGTGGCTTGCTAGCGCTAGTACGGGTGGGCGTGGTTAGCGCCGGTTCTTTTGGCGTCACCGTGTGGTAGCTAGCTACTAACGGCAGGGTGGCTTCGCACGGGGCGGCCTGTTCGGGTTATCGCTTCTCGGCCTTTTGGCTAAGACAGCGGTCGACTCTCTCGCGTCCTGAGATCTTGGTCTTTGTGACCCTGGTTCTTAACGCTAGAGAGTAGATTGTACGGATCCCGGGTTTTGTCGCATGAGTCTTGGACCGTAGACTCTGTCTGTCTCGCTTTGGGACTCATTCTTCAACTTCTAAGGGTAAGTACAATCTCTTTTTTCCTTTTTGCTGTTTTTAGTGGTTTTATTTATTTATTTGTATTTATTGTTTTAAGAGTTTTATCGGCCACCCGGTGCCTCCAAGCATGTCGGCTGTACGTGCCGGCATGCGGAGGCACCACAGTGTGCGCCTTTTATTCAGAGAAGTCGAGGGGAAGCTCCTGGAGATGTCTAGGTTGGACTTCTCCAGGAAGCTAATCCAAAAGACCCTCAACTTCTCGCCCAAAGACCTGAACTGCTTAATGACTCTGCCCGGAAATAAAGGATTTGACGTTAGCTTTTGCTCGGCTTCCCTCTTGAAAGATTTTTGGACTAGGCTTGAGACTGTTAAAGACCAGTTCTCCATGTTTAAAGTTGAGAAACTTTCTGACAATTCTCACAAGGTGGTGATTGTCAGAATGTTCAATGAAACTGTGACTGGAGAGGACATTGTTACATGGCTGGCCAGATTTTGCACCGTGAAAAGCCCCCCTATTAAGGTTTTGGACGAGGACGGCATTTGGAACTGCTCGTGGCGAATTCCCATTAAACAATGGGAAGACCCGAGCAGTTACCTAGGCCTGAGACAGATACCGTCTATGATAGTGTTGGGCGAAAATCGCGGCTACATTTATTACCAAGGAATGCCCAAACTCTGTCGCAAGTGCGGCAAGTTTGGGCATCTAGCTGAAGCGTGCCAGGAAATCGTGTGTGGGAAGTGTAGAGAAATTGGGCACACTTTTGAGGAGTGTACCAATGGCAGACGGTGCAATCTTTGTGGAGAATCTTCCCATCTCTACAGAGATTGCCCCAAATCTTTTGCCAACAAGCTAAAAGCTAACAAAATGGCTGCCAGGCAGCATGGTGAGGGGGAGAAGGAGAAGGAGAAGGAGAAAGTAGGGGAGGAGGAGGGGGCGGTCCCTGGGGTTTTGGCGGGAGATTCAAATCTTCAGCCAGCCCCAGGGATTGGCCAAGAATCAGAGGGCGGAGCTAACATCCGGGCAGAGTCAGAGCAGGAACTGGAGGCCACCCCCTCCCAATTAGCACAGGAAAAGGAAATGGTTGGGCAGCAGCAGCTAGAGGAGGAAGAAAGCACTTCCTCCTTGATCACGGTGCCGGAGGTGAGTGTGGCCTCCAGTGGGAGTGGGTCTGATGGCTCGCTCCCCAATGCTCAAGTGGGCAAAAGGCCCGCGGGGTCTCCTCTGCCAGAACTGGCAGAGAAGAAACAGAGGGCAACACAGGATCCAGACAGTTCCTCCTCGGAAGGTCTGGATCGGCTGTGGCCCGATGAATCCCCCAATGAGGTGTCTTTTCTTCATTTTAAGCTAAAGACATCCACACCCAGGACTCTACAAGAGCTTCGCTCTGTAGGCCTGGAGGCTGGAGACACCGGCCAACCTCCTAACCCCAGATCAGTGGGGGTAAAAGAGGAGCAGGTGTCACAAGAAATTATGTGATTTTTAAAATGCCTTTTTAACCTTTTATTTATGTAGTCTTTTTGTTTTATCTTCATGGTCTTTTAATTATATACCTGTCTTTTAAAACCTACACGGCTCATGGCTCTCACTATTTCAACTATCAATGTTAGGAGTGTGAGAGCCTCCACTAGAGCAGAGAGTGTCTTGTCCCTTTTAAAAGATATAAAGTCAGATGTGTTTTTACTTCAAGAGTGTGCTTTACCGTTCCTGAAGACGTACAGAGATTGGGAGCAGCGCTGGGCTGCCGGTCCCTCTCTCTGGAGCGGTTCACACTACAACAGAGCCGACGGTGTTGCTATTTTAATAAAGAACCCTCACATCTTGGTGAAGGGCAGCACTGTGGTGAGGGATGGACGGGCTCTTTTAGTAAATTTGACTTTTTTAGGAAGGGATTTTAACATTCTTAACGTGTACGGTTTTAACGACAAAAATGACAGGTATAAACTTTTAGAAGACCTGCAGCCCCACATGCTGGGGAGGGTGCCATTAGTAGTGGGAGGGGATTTTAATTGCGTTTTATCAAGAAAAGATAGAAAAAGAGTAGGGGATGATTTTAAACTAGACAAGACATCAGTTTTATTGCAGGGTTTAGTTAAGGATTTTAAGCTAGTCGACTGTTATAGAAAAATGCATCCAGAGGAGGAGGGCTTCACCTGGTTCAGTGGTGACTGCGCCCGAGCCTCCCGCATCGACTACATTTTCACAAGAGACTGCCCGCCGACTGATGCTACATTGACCCCCCTCTGTTTTTCTGATCACCTCATGCTATTGTGCACCCTGTCTCTCCCCACCGGTGTGACTGTAGGGGGAGGGCTGTGGAGACTGAACTGCTCCCTGTTACAAGATGAAGAAATAGTTAAGAGCTACAGGGAGCAGTACAGTCTCTGGCAGACCCTCCAAGACTGTTTTGATTCACGGGCACAGTGGTGGGAAATGGTAAAACAAAGGACAAAGACGTTTTTTAAAAAGATAGGAAGATTAAAAAAGAATAAAGAGAGACGACGCATGATGGGGCTGCAAAAAAGACTACAACGATATTTTAACCTTTTAAATAAAGGCATTGATTTTAGTGAAGAAATAAAGGATCTTAAAAGGGAAATGTCGGTTTTAAATGAAATAAAAAGTAAAGGAACAATTTTAAGAAGTAAAGAAAAAGAGGTCGAAGAAGGTGAGAAATGCACACGCTACTTTTTTAAGAAAATTTTATCTAGGGGGGGAGGGATTACAAAAATTACAAAAGATGGGAGGGAACAAATAAATACAGAGGGGATTTTAAAAGAAGTTGAATGTTTTTATCAAGAACTTTATGAAGAGAAAAGTGTGCAAAATAAAACGATGGAAGAGGTTTTAAATTTTCTGGAAAAACAAATAGAAAGTCAGGATGTTTTAACAAGAAATTTTACAGGAGAGGAAATTTTAAAATGTCTTAAAGGTTTTAAAAAGTGTAAGACTCCGGGAGAGGATGGACTCCCCGTGGAATTTTATTTGACCTTTTGGGACATTTTATCAACGGACATTCTGACTGTTTTTAATGAATTCGAAACTTTTGACCGACTTCCAGACAGTTTTAGGTCAGGGATAGTTACTTTACTTTTCAAAAAAGGAGACAAGACCGACTTAAAAAACTGGAGACCAATAACCCTTTTAAATGTTGATTGTAAACTTTTTAGTAAACTTTTATCTAGACGCATGTCGACTGTTTTAGAGGACGTGATCCACCCGGATCAAGCCTGCGCCGTGCCAGGAAGGAGGATCACCGACAGCCTAGTGTTGGTCAGAGACGCCATCTGTTTTGCGAGAGACAGAAACATTCGGCTCATAGTCCTAAATTTAGACTTTGAAAAAGCCTTCGATCGGGTCTCGCACCAGTACCTGCTCCAGGTACTGCAAAAAATGGGTTTCCCCGGGAGGTTTTTAAAGTGGGTGGGTCTGCTTTACACAGATATAAGCAGTCAAATCTTGGTAAACGGGCACCTCACAAAGGCGATCAGAGTTCGCTCTGGCGTCCGCCAAGGGTGTTCGTTATCCCCGCTCCTGTACGTTGCGTGCATTGAGCCACTGGCGCAGATCTTGAGAAAGGACAAATGGATCAAAGGACTGGACTTGCCAGGCGGACTGACGGCGACCTGTACTTTGTATATGGACGACGTCACGCTTTTATGTTCCGACGTTTTATCGGTCCAAAGAGCACTGGACTTGACTGACTGGTATGGAAGGGCCTCGGGCGCTAAGCTCAATAGGAGCAAGTCCGAGGCCCAGCTCTTTGGACCTTGGGGAAACATAGGCGCTGACCTGGATTTGGATTTTAAAGAAAAAGATATAAAAATTTTAGGAATTAAATTTGACGAAGAGGGTGGCGGACGGGGCAACTGGACTGACTCTCTAGGGAAAGTCAGGCAACGGTTGGGTTTCTGGGGACTAAGACAGTTGACGATGGAGGGCAAGGTTTTAATCATCAAAGCGGTGATTTTACCTTTGCTTTTACTGTTGTGTTCTGTTTTTAGTCCCCCTAGATTTTTTCTTTTAGGTTTGGAGAGAGCGGTGTTTTATTTCCTGTGGGGGTCCAAGTGGGAGAGGCTGAGGAGGGCGGTGATGAAGAAGAGAAAGGAGAATGGAGGAAAAGGGCTCCCAGACCCCCACCTGTTTTTAGGAAGCAAGTTCGCTGCTTTACACATAAAGTATGCGACGAACCCCTCCAGAGACAACAAGACCGCCGCTATGGCAAAGTTCTGGATGGGGTCGTACTTGCGTAGCTTAAAGATTTTACAACTCGATTTAAGAACACCAGTCTCTTTTAATCTTTCTAAAGAATATGATTTTATTAGAAAGTTTTTAAGAAAATATGATTTAGAGAAAGAAGATTTTACTGTTTTAACTAACGCGAAATCTCTTGTCTCTCTTGTGCAGGACCGGGAAGAGGTGAGCCCAGTTCCAGGCCTCACACTAAGTGAGGCCAAGAAAGTTTGGAGGAACGCAGCCCACCCCGCTCTCCAGAACAAGCACAAAGATCTGTCGTGGATGGCGGCCCATGAGATCCTCCCGGTCAGGGCCGTGATGCACTCCCGGGGAATGGCATCCAACCCCACGTGCCCACGGCCTGGGTGTGGCGAACCAGAGACC
>NC_132897.1:28400930-28403430 GCF_030463535.1 Salminus brasiliensis
CGTGATCCACCCGGATCAAGCCTGCGCCGTGCCAGGAAGGAGGATCACCGACAGCCTAGTGTTGGTCAGAGACGCCATCTGTTTTGCGAGAGACAGAAACATTCGGCTCATAGTCCTAAATTTAGACTTTGAAAAAGCCTTCGATCGGGTCTCGCACCAGTACCTGCTCCAGGTACTGCAAAAAATGGGTTTCCCCGGGAGGTTTTTAAAGTGGGTGGGTCTGCTTTACACAGATATAAGCAGTCAAATCTTGGTAAACGGGCACCTCACAAAGGCGATCAGAGTTCGCTCTGGCGTCCGCCAAGGGTGTTCGTTATCCCCGCTCCTGTACGTTGCGTGCATTGAGCCACTGGCGCAGATCTTGAGAAAGGACAAATGGATCAAAGGACTGGACTTGCCAGGCGGACTGACGGCGACCTGTACTTTGTATATGGACGACGTCACGCTTTTATGTTCCGACGTTTTATCGGTCCAAAGAGCACTGGACTTGACTGACTGGTATGGAAGGGCCTCGGGCGCTAAGCTCAATAGGAGCAAGTCCGAGGCCCAGCTCTTTGGACCTTGGGGAAACATAGGCGCTGACCTGGATTTGGATTTTAAAGAAAAAGATATAAAAATTTTAGGAATTAAATTTGACGAAGAGGGTGGCGGACGGGGCAACTGGACTGACTCTCTAGGGAAAGTCAGGCAACGGTTGGGTTTCTGGGGACTAAGACAGTTGACGATGGAGGGCAAGGTTTTAATCATCAAAGCGGTGATTTTACCTTTGCTTTTACTGTTGTGTTCTGTTTTTAGTCCCCCTAGATTTTTTCTTTTAGGTTTGGAGAGAGCGGTGTTTTATTTCCTGTGGGGGTCCAAGTGGGAGAGGCTGAGGAGGGCGGTGATGAAGAAGAGAAAGGAGAATGGAGGAAAAGGGCTCCCAGACCCCCACCTGTTTTTAGGAAGCAAGTTCGCTGCTTTACACATAAAGTATGCGACGAACCCCTCCAGAGACAACAAGACCGCCGCTATGGCAAAGTTCTGGATGGGGTCGTACTTGCGTAGCTTAAAGATTTTACAACTCGATTTAAGAACACCAGTCTCTTTTAATCTTTCTAAAGAATATGATTTTATTAGAAAGTTTTTAAGAAAATATGATTTAGAGAAAGAAGATTTTACTGTTTTAACTAACGCGAAATCTCTTGTCTCTCTTGTGCAGGACCGGGAAGAGGTGAGCCCAGTTCCAGGCCTCACACTAAGTGAGGCCAAGAAAGTTTGGAGGAACGCAGCCCACCCCGCTCTCCAGAACAAGCACAAAGATCTGTCGTGGATGGCGGCCCATGAGATCCTCCCGGTCAGGGCCGTGATGCACTCCCGGGGAATGGCATCCAACCCCACGTGCCCACGGCCTGGGTGTGGCGAACCAGAGACCGTGAGGCACGTGCTCTGGGAGTGCAGCGTGGCGAGGGACCTGTGGGCCATAACCGGTCCCCTGCAATGCCCGAGCCTGCCAGCAGGGGAGGTCCAGCCGTCTGTTTACCGGCTAGCGGTAAACGGGGTGGGCCAGGGCATAGACCGACTACCAGCTGCAGAGTTCACAGCGCTCTGGCTCACCCTTAACGGCGTGAAGGCCGCCCTGTGGACCTCCCGCAACCTGCTGGTGGGGAAACGAGTGACGGTGCCCCTGCACGCTCTATCTGCGCTGGTTACATCATCGCTGCAGGGGACACCGCACGCCGACATTCGGAGGAGGGGACCGGGGTCACACGCAGGGGGGTCCAGACCACCACGGTCGCTGGCTCCCGTAGATGCACCCGGCAAGACCGTAAACAAGAAAGGAGCAGCGGGCACAGGGGAGGATCTCCGCTGAGCCCCGACACTGAAGCACCGCGACTTCTGGGGAGCGAGGTGGTGCCAGCTTGATAGTGGCTCACCCCGGTCCTGCACAAAGAGACTGTTTTAGCAAAGACTTTCAAACTGAACTGATTTTACTTGATGATTATTTATTTGATTATTTATTTATTTATTGATTATTTATTGTCTTATTTATTCCATTTATTTATTTGAACTTGTATAAGCTTTTATTGTAATTGTATTTCACTTTTTAAAAGAAAACCAAACTGGACTTTTACACACACACTCACACACGAAAGCTTTTATTGAATGTTTTTACTGATCTTTGCCCTTAACTGTCTTTTATGTGTAAAAAATGATTTTATGTGTGTATTGGTTTTATGAAATTATTTATAAAGATGAAATATGATTGTAAAAAGAAAAGCTTTTTAAAATGTTGTGAAATGAATGAAATGGAAATTATTTGAAATTGTGACAATAAAACTTTTTTCGAAAGAAAAAATCTGTTCTTATCAGTTTAATATCTGATACGTCCTCTATATGAGGACTATATATTAAATTGATTTTTGAACTCGGGAGTCGGAAGAGGAGCTTGCTCCTTCCGCTCCACGCATCGACCTGGTATTGCAGTACCTCCAGGAACGGTGCACCTCTTTCAGGTAGATAA
>NC_132897.1:28408430-28410930 GCF_030463535.1 Salminus brasiliensis
GGTGTCACAAGAAATTATGTGATTTTTAAAATGCCTTTTTAATCTTTTATTTGTGTAGTCTTTTTGTTTTATTTTTATGGTTTTTTAATTACATACCTGTCTTTTAAAACCTACACTGCTCATGGCTCTCACTATTTCAACTATCAATGTTAGGAGTGTGAGAGCCTCCACTAGAGCAGAGAGTGTCTTGTCCCTTTTAAAAGATATAAAGTCAGATGTGTTTTTACTCCAGGAGTGTGCTTTACCGTTCCTGAAGACGTACAGAGATTGGGAGCAGCGCTGGGCTGCCGGTCCCTCTCTCTGGAGCGGTTCACACTACAACAGAGCCGACGGTGTTGCTATTTTAATAAAGAACCCTCACATCTTGGTGAAGGGCAGCACTGTGGTGAGGGATGGACGGGCTCTTTTAGTAAATTTGACTTTTTTAGGAAGGGATTTTAACATTCTTAATGTGTATGGTTTTAATGATAAAAACGACAGGTATAAACTTTTAGAAGACCTGCAGCCCCACATGCTGGGGAGGGTGCCATTAGTAGTGGGAGGGGATTTTAATTGCGTTTTATCAAGAAAAGATAGGAAAAGAGTAGGGGACGATTTTAAATTAGACAAGACGTCAGTTTTATTGCAGGGCTTAGCTAAGGATTTTAAGTTAGTCGACTGTTACAGGAAAATGCATCCAGAGGAGGAGGGCTTCACCTGGTTCAGTGGTGACTGCGCCCGAGCCTCCCGCATCGACTACATTTTTACAAGAGACTGCCTGCCAACTGATGCAACATTGACCCCCCTCTGTTTTTCTGATCACCTCATGCTATCGTGCACCCTGTCTCTCCCCACCGGTGTGACTGTAGGGGGAGGGCTGTGGAGACTGAACTGCTCCCTGTTACAAGATGAAGAAATAGTTAAGAGCTACAGGGAGCAGTACAGTCTCTGGCAGACCCTCCAAGACTGTTTTGACTCACGGGCACGGTGGTGGGAAATGGTTAAACATAGGACAAAGACGTTTTTTAAAAAGATAGGGAAAGAAAAAAAGAATAGAGAGAGACGACGCATGATGGGGCTGCAAAAAAGACTACAGAGATATTTTAACCTTTTACACAGAGGCATGGATTTTAGTGAAGAAATAAAAGAAGTTAAAAGGGAAATGTCAGTTTTAAACGAAATAAAAAGTAAAGGTACAATTTTAAGAAGTAAAGAAAAAGAGGTTGAGGAAGGAGAAAAATGCACACGTTACTTTTTTAAGAAAATTTTATCTAGGGGGGGAGGGATTACAAAAATAACAAAAGAAGGGAGGGAAGAAATAAAGACAGAGGGGATTTTAAAAGAAGTGGAAAGTTTTTATGAAGATCTTTATAATGAGAAAAGTGTGCACACTAAAACTACGGAGGAAGTCTTAAACTTTTTAGAAAAACAAATAAAAAGTCAGGATGTTTTAACAATAAATTTTACAGGTGAGGAAATTTTAAAATGTCTTAAAGGTTTTAAAAAGTGTAAGACTCCGGGAGAGGATGGACTCCCCGTGGAATTTTATTTGACCTTTTGGGATATTTTATCAACGGACATTCTGACTGTTTTTAACGAATTTGAAAAGTATGACCGACTCCCAGACAGTTTTAGATCAGGGATAGTTACCTTACTTTTTAAGAAAGGCGACAAGACTGACCTAAAAAATTGGAGACCTATTACCCTTTTAAATGTGGATTGTAAACTTTTTAGTAAACTTTTATCTAGACGTATGTCGACTGTTTTAGAGGACGTGATCCACCCGGATCAAGCCTGCGCCGTGCCAGGAAGGAGGATCACCGACAGCCTAGTGTTGGTCAGAGACGCCATCTGTTTTGCGAGAGACAGAAACATTCGGCTTATAGTCCTAAATTTAGACTTTGAAAAAGCCTTCGATCGGGTCTCGCACCAGTACCTGCTCCAGGTACTGCAAAAAATGGGTTTCCCCGGGAGGTTTTTAAAGTGGGTGGGTCTGCTTTACACAGACATAAGCAGTCGAATTCTGGTAAACGGGCACCTCACAAAGGCGATCAGAGTTCGCTCTGGCGTCCGCCAAGGGTGTTCGTTATCTCCGCTCCTGTACGTTGCGTGCATTGAGCCACTGGCGCAGATCTTGAGAAAGGATAAATGGATCAAAGGACTGGACTTGCCAGGCGGACTGACGGCGACCTGTACTTTGTATATGGACGACGTCACGCTTTTATGTTCCGACGTTTTATCGGTCCAAAGAGCACTGGACTTGACTGACTGGTATGGAAGGGCCTCGGGCGCTAAGCTCAATAGGAGCAAGTCCGAGGCCCAGCTCTTTGGACCTTGGGGAAACATAGGCGCTGACCTGGATTTGGATTTTAAAGACAAAGATATTAAAATTTTAGGTATTAAATTTGACAAAGAGGGTGGCGGACGGGGCAACTGGACTGACGCGCTAGGGAAAGTCAGGCAACGGTTGGGTTTTTGGGGACTAAGACAGCTGACGATAGAGGGCAAAGTTTTAATAATC
>NC_132897.1:28415930-28418430 GCF_030463535.1 Salminus brasiliensis
TTTATGTAGTCTTTTGTTTTATTTTCATGGTCTTTTAATTATATACCTGTCTTTTAAAACCTACACTGCTCATGGCTCTCACTATTTCAACTATCAATGTTAGGAGTGTGAGAGCCTCCACTAGAGCAGAGAGTGTCTTGTCCCTTTTAAAAGATATAAAGTCAGATGTGTTTTTACTACAAGAGTGTGCTTTACCGTTCCTGAAGACATACAGAGCTTGGGAGCAGCGTTGGGCTGCCGGTCCCTCTCTCTGGAGCGGTTCACACTACAACAGAGCCGACGGTGTAGCTATTTTAATAAAGAACCCTCACATCTTGGTGAAGGGCAGCACTGTGGTGAGGGATGGACGGGCTCTTTTAGCAAATTTGACTTTTTTAGGAAGGGATTTTAACATTCTTAATGTGTATGGTTTTAATGATAAAAACGACAGGTATAAACTTTTAGAAGACCTGCAGCCCCACATGCTGGGGAGGGTGCCATTAGTAGTGGGAGGGGATTTTAATTGCGTTTTATCAAGAAAAGATAGAAAACGAGTAGGGGACGATTTCAAATTAGACAAAACGTCAGTTTTATTGCAGGGCTTAGCTAAGGATTTTAAGTTAGTCGACTGTTACAGGAAAATGCATCCAGAGGAGGAGGGCTTCACCTGGTTCAGTGGTGACTGCACCCGAGCCTCCCGCATCGACTACATTTTTACAAGAGACTGCCCGCCAACTGATGCAACATTGACCCCCCTCTGTTTTTCAGATCACCTCATGCTATCGTGCACCCTGTCTCTCCCCACCGGTGTGACTGTAGGGGGAGGGCTGTGGAGACTGAACTGCTCCCTGTTACAAGATGAAGAAATAGTTAAGAGCTACAGGGAGCAGTACAGTCTCTGGCAGACCCTCCAAGACTGTTTCGATTCACGGGCACAGTGGTGGGAAATGGTTAAACACAGGACAAAGATGTTTTTTAAAAAGATAGGAAGATTAAAAAAGAATAGAGAAAGACGACGCATGATGGGGCTGCAAAAAAGACTACAACGATATTTTAACCTTTTAAACAGAGGCATTGATTTTAGTGAAGAAATAAAAGAAGTTAAAAGGGAAATGTCAGTTTTAAATGAAATAAAAAGTAAAGGTACAATTTTAAGAAGTAAAGAAAAAGAGGTTGAAGAAGGAGAAAAATGCACACGCTACTTTTTTAAGAAAATTTTATCTAGGGGGGGAGGGATTACAAAAATAATAAAAGAAGGGAGGGAAGAAATAAAGACAGATGGGATTTTAAAAGAAGTGGAAAGTTTTTATGAAGATCTTTATAATGAGAAAAGTGTGCACACTAAAACTACGGAGGAAGTCTTAAACTTTTTAGAAAAACAAATAAAAAGTCAGGATGTTTTAACAATAAATTTTACAGGTGAGGAAATTTTAAAATGTCTTAAAGGTTTTAAAAAGTGTAAGACTCCGGGAGAGGATGGACTCCCCGTGGAATTTTATTTGACCTTTTGGGACATTTTATCAACGGACATTCTGACTGTTTTTAATGAATTTGAAAAGTATGACCGACTCCCAGACAGTTTTAGATCAGGGATAGTTACCTTACTTTTTAAGAAAGGCGACAAGACTGACCTAAAAAATTGGAGACCGATTACCCTTTTAAATGTGGATTGTAAACTTTTTAGTAAACTTTTATCTAGACGTATGTCGACTGTTTTAGAGGACGTGATCCACCCGGATCAAGCCTGCGCCGTGCCAGGAAGGAGGATCACCGACAGCCTAGTGTTGGTCAGAGACGCCATCTGTTTTGCGAGAGACAGAAACATTCGGCTTATAGTCCTAAATTTAGACTTTGAAAAAGCCTTCGATCGGGTCTCGCACCAGTACCTGCTCCAGGTACTGCAAAAAATGGGTTTCCCTGGGAGGTTTTTAAAGTGGGTGGGTCTGCTTTACACTGATATAAGCAGCCAAATTCTGGTAAACGGGCACCTCACAAAGGCGATCAGAGTTCGCTCTGGCGTCCGCCAAGGGTGTTCGTTATCTCCGCTCCTGTACGTTGCGTGCATTGAGCCACTGGCGCAGATCTTGAGAAAGGATAAATGGATCAAAGGACTGGACTTGCCAGGCGGACTGACGGCGACCTGTACTTTGTATATGGACGACGTCACGCTTTTATGTTCCGACGTTTTATCGGTCCAAAGAGCACTGGACTTGACTGACTGGTATGGAAGGGCCTCGGGCGCTAAGCTCAATAGGAGCAAGTCCGAGGCCCAGCTCTTTGGACCTTGGGGAAACATAGGCGCGGACCTGGATTTGGATTTTAAAGATAAAGATATAAAAATTTTAGGCATTAAATTTGACGAAGAGGGTGGCGGACGGGGCAACTGGACTGACTTTTTAGGGAAAGTCAGGCAACGTTTGGGTTTCTGGGGACTAAGACAGCTGACGATGGAGGGCAAGGTTTTAATTATTAAAGCAGTGATTTTACCTTTGCTTTTACTATTGTGTTCTGTTTTTAGTCC